>NC_058523.1:410251250-410554280 GCF_904849725.1 Hordeum vulgare subsp. vulgare
CCTTGCGCGTGCGCTGTTTTGTTATGTAGCGCCTGCCACTTTCGGCCCATGTAGGGTTTTTATAATTCCTGTGATCTAATTCTATTCCAGAAAAATAGGCTATATTTCTTACGCCCGTAGATTGTTATCCGTAAGTCGGAACGAAGCGAGTAATAAATGTATTTCTCGTAGTTTCTCGTGTAGAATACGTTGGCGCAACTTGCATATTTGTTTGACGCCGTTTAGCGTGCCGAATGCATCGTTTGGCGTGCTATCCCAATAGGTTTAGTCGCGTATTTAATTTTCTGCGCGTGTTCGAATTGCTCGAGTGCCTTAGGTAAAATGTCCATGTTTTTAGGAATCATTTTTGCATGTATTTTAGAGCGGTCATTGGTATTTTTACGTGTAGGGATTTGCCGGTAATTTATTTTCCCGCGTATAGATTATTTTCTCGCATTTATGTGTGGCTTTATTTTGTTGTGCAACCCCACATATTTTATATGTTTTCGGGGTAGTTTATTTCGTGCAATTAGTTTTAGCTTTTGAGCAAATTAGTTCGCGCGGTATTTTGCCATGATGCCCTTTTGTTTATTTCGTAGGATTTATTCCGTGCGTCGTGTGACGGAGTTGTCAACTAGAGAGTTGATCTTGGATGTTTTGTCTAGCCCCTGGTATTTTTAGTTGCAATAGAAATGAATGTTTATGTGTGTTTTGCTTGCTCTCAAGTTGCTAGAAATAGTGTTGTTTTGGACGTGCTGAAATATTTCTAAGTCTGGAATCTGTTATATTTTGTTGTTGTCTTGTCTTGCTTCTATCTTTTGATTTGTAGCTCTTTTGAGGTTGGTCCAATGGAGTTAGTTGTATCCCTTGTGTTTAGCTTGCTGTAAATTTTCATGCCATTTGGAGTCCTGTAGCTATAGGTTTTGCTGCTGTCAATATTGCTTCAGATCGAAAACTGCACTTTCATGAGGTGTAATTTTCACTAAGTCTGAAATAGTGAGTGAGATGCCATTTTGTGTCTTCTTTTCCTAGTGCTCCTTGCTCCCATGCTAGTTGTTGTTAGTTGTTTTTAGTAGTGCGCCTTGTCCTCTTTCGTGCCATGCCTTGGTTGAGTTTATCGGAGTTGTGTAGCTCGTAGTTGTGGGGCGTAGAAAATGCTATGTGGCTGATTTTGGCAGATTGTAGTGAATTCTTGTTTTGCTCGTAGTTGTTGAACCGTAGCTCCGATTTGATCGTGTCCTACATGAAACTTGCTTAGAATCTCGTGTAGTTTCATTTTTCTCTTGCTGGTTGTATGATTTGAAGTGCTCGTAGGCGTCGTTGCACACATCTTGCATTCATGCCATCATATCTTGCGGTGCTTGTATCTTTTGACCCGTAGCTCCGTTGGAGATGTTCTTTATGTGTAGATTTCTTGAAATGACGCGTAGAATCACATGAACCTATTTGTTTTGCTGTTTAACAACCAATTAAATGTGTTAGTTCAGATCTGGACAGAATTGTAAATTAACATGTGAGGTCGTCTCGGAGGTGCTATATGTCATTTCCGACCTCATTTAAAATGCCTAGATAATTAGTTTAATTACGCTTCACCTCTTGCCATGTTTAATCACATTTAATATTGCCGTGTATCTACTCGGGATAGAACTAAATAATTAAACGTGGAGTTTCGTCAATATGCAACTCGTTGCATAATGAACTTCACTTAACGTGTAGTGTTTGAGTGTGTAATTTGTCATGCCGTGACTTGCATGTATTCAGTTGCTCATGCATCATATGTGTTGTGCATCGTGTGGTGAATTCTGTGTGTTGATTTGTGTTTCCGGTTGCTTCGTCTCGATAGAGTTCCGCAGCGTGTCGGAAAGTGAGGACCCGTTCGACTACATCGGTTCGTCTGCTTCACGAAGGCATTCTTCTCCCAAGCGGGATCTCAGGCAAGATGACCATTTCCCCAGATACCATTACTATCATTGCCATACTAGTTTTATTGTTTCTGTCGTTATGTCTCGTTGCCTACCGCATGTTAAATATCAGCTTCTCAACAATGCCATGAAACCTTGAACCTGTTCAACCTAGCAAACCACTGATTGGCTATGTTACTACTTGCTTAACCCTGTTGATAGCGTTGCTAGTTGCAGGTGCAGTTGCTTCCATGTGATAACATGGGTTCCTTCTTATATCACCATATTAATGCTATTTAATTTAATGCACCTATATACTTGGTAAAAGGTGGAATGCTCGGCCTTTCTAGCCTGGTGTTTTGTTCCACCTTTGCCCCCTTAGTTTCCGGCTACCTGTGTTATGTTCCATAAATGAGTGCTCCTAACACGATCGGGGTTGTTATGGGGACCCCCTTGATAATTTGTTTTAGACTAAAGCTGGTCTGGCAAGGCCCAACATTGGTACTACATTTGCCTAATCACCTAATAAAATTGCATAGGGACTTTCCGGACCCCGGGGATAATTTAATCAACCCCCAGGGCCAGTGCTCCTCATGAGTGTTGGTCCAAAACAGAGCACCGTGCGGGGCCACCACGAGGAAACTCGAGGTTTGGCACTCGTACGCTTCGCTTATCCGTCGTGTCCTGAGAACGAGATATGCGGCTCCTATCGGGATCGTCGACACGCCGGGCGGCCTTGCTGGATTAGTTTTACCTTTGACGAGATATCTTGTGCATCGGGATTCTGGTGATGCTTTGGGTAATCTCAGAGTTGAGGTTTTTCCACTAGGGAATCCGACGAGATCGCGAGCTTCGTGATTGAGGATTTCTGTGCGGCTTGTGGTAATTTGTGATGGACTAGTTGGAGCACCCCTGCAGGGTTAAATCTTTCGGAAAGCCATGCCCGCGGTTATGTGGCAACGTGGAAAGCTTTGTTTAACACTGATTCTAGATAACTTGAAGTTAACTTAATTAAAATATGCCAACTGTGTGCGTAACCGTGAATGTCTCTTTCGTGAGTTCCTTCTCCGATCTAGGACACGGTGGGGTTATGTCTGACAAAGGTAGGTGTTCAGGATCATTCATTTGATCATCAGTAGCCACGTCCGTTATGCGTAGATCTTCCCCCCTCTTACTTGTACTCGTAAGTTTAGCCACCAAATAAATGCTTAGCCGCTGCTGCAACCTCACCACTTAACCTTACCTCACCCATCAAGCTTTGCAAGTCTTGATACCTTTGGAAATGAGATTGCTGAGTCCCCTGTGGCTCACAGATTACTACAACACCAGTTGCAGGTACAGGTAAAGATTACTTGAAGCGAGCGCGTTGATTGTGCATTTGGAGTTGCTTCTTCTTCTTCTTCTTCTTCATCGATCTAGGATGGGTTCCAGGTCGGCAGCCTGGGATAGCAAGGATGGACGTCGTTCTTCTTTTCTCGTTTGTTTTCGTCCGTAGTCGGACCCTGCTCTTACTCTTGATGATTATGTAATGTACTGATATGACTCTGATGTAGCATGTGGCGAGTGTAAGCCAATTCTTTATATATATCTCTTCTTCTCAGTACATGTACTTGTAACGATATCCATTCTTGCGACACGACGAGATGCGCTTCTATCCCTGACGAGGCCCTCGTGCCAAACTGAGGATAGTGTCGCATCCTGGGCGTGACAGAATGCCATGTTAAATACTGCTGGTTTATCTAAGGCATGGTGGGGGAGGCTTTGTTGACTTCATGTCATGGACTGAATAGAGTTCCTAACAATAATAAAGAGAAAACCCCTTATGACGAGTGGGTTGAGAGAAAACCATCACTTTCTTATTTGCGGACTTGGGGATATTTGGCAAAGGTCAATATTCCTATTCCTAAGAAACACGAACTTGGACCAAATACATTGGATTGTGTCTTTCTAGGTTATGCCCAGCGGATCATAGCTTATAGATTTTAGCGGTTAAGTCTGAGGTACCTGATATGCTTGTAGATAGTAGATACCATAATGAAATCTTGTGATGCAACATTTTTTGAGAATATATTTCCTATGAAAGATATGCATAGTATTGCTAGATTTTCTTTTGAGATTAATCCTGAATCTAGTACTTTTGATGACTACTTTGAACAAACACCTGAGGAAGTCCGTGAGAAGGATAACGATGAAGCTCAAGTGAGGAGCAAGATACAAAGGGTTCCTAAATCCTTTGGTGATTATTTCATTATATACCTTGTGGACGATACTCCCAAGTCTACTGCAGAGGCATATGCATCTCCGCATGTAGAGGACTGGAAATAAGTTGTTCGTAATGGAATGCACTCAATTCTTTCTAATGGAACTTGGAGCTAACTGGACGACCTTATGGGTGTAAACCTGTGGGTTGTAAGTGGGTGTTCAAAAACAAGTTAAGACCTGATGGTACTATTGATAAGTACAAGGCGCGACTTGTGGAAAAGGGCTACAATGAGAAAGAAGGCGAAGATTACTTTGACACCTATTCACATGTTGCTAGAATGACCACCATTCGGATGCTACTTTCCCTGACTGCCTCTTATGATCTGATCATTCGTCAAACGGATGTAAACACAACTTTCCTAAATGGAGAGTTGGAAGAGGAAATCTATATGAATCAATTTGATGGGTTTGTGGTAAAAGGTGAAGAGAAGAAGGTGTGCAAGTTGTTAAAATCTTTGTATGGTTTGAAACAGGCACCTAAGCAATAGCATGAGAAGTTTGAGAGAGCTTTGACTTATGCAAGATTTATCATTAACGAGGCTGATAGGTGTGTTTACTATTGTCATGGTGGGGGCACTAGTGTTATATTATGTTCGTATGTGGATGACATACGGATCTTTGGTACATACATTAATGCGATCAATGAGGTCAAGTCTTTTCTGTAAAAATGCTTTGACATGAAAGATCTAGGAGAAGCCAATGTGATTCTAAACATCAAACTAATTAAGGATGAGAATGGTATTATTCTAGCGCAATCTCACTATGTTGAGAAGGTCTTGAGTCGTTTCAGCTTTATGAACATCAAGCCTTCTCCAACACCTTATGATCCCAGCATGACACTTAGAAAGAACATGAAAGAAATGAGGGATCAAGATACTCTCAACTTGTCGGTTCACTCGTGTACTTAGCTAGTGCTACACGACCAGACATCTCTTTTGTTGTGAGCAAACTGAGTAGGTTCATGTCCAACCCGGGTGATGATCATTGGTATGCACTTGATAGGGTCTTGCGTTATCTAAGAGGTACGATGAGCTATGGAATATACTACTCAGGGCATCCTGCTATGCTAGAAGGATATAGTGACTGAAACTAGATCTCCGATGTTGATATACTCTACACCACAAGTGGGTATGTATTTACTCCCTCCGTAAAGAAATATAAGAGCGTTTAGATCACCACTATAGTGATCTAAACACTCTTATATTTCTTTACATAGGGAATACTCATGGAGGTGGTGTAGTGTCATGGAGGTCTTGCAAGCAAACCATATTGACGAGGTCAACTCTGGAAGCAGAACTAACTGCTTTAGACACAACCACTGTTGAGGCAGAATGGCCGCGTGAGCTCTTGATGGACTTGCATGTGGTTGGAAAACCTGTATTGACTATTATTATAAATTGCGACAACCAAACGGTTGTCGCTAAAGTGAATAATTATAAGGATAACACGAAGTCATCAAGACACGTGGAGAGACGTTTGAAATCTGTCAGGAAGTTGAGAAACTTCGGACTAATAATTGTTACGTATATTCAAACAGACAAAAACCTGACATATCTTTTTATGAAGGGACTATCATGAAATGTGATAGATATTGCGTCAAGGGAGATGGGTATGATACCCATATATGTTACATCATAGTAGTAACCTGACCTTTGCGATCGGAGATACCGTGAATTAGGACGTGTGAAAAACAAGCTATTGGTTAACAGAGGAGAGTAATAAGTGACCGTCTCTAAGTGAAGATGCAAAAACTCCGAGAGGTGTAAGGCTTAGTGTTGTAAGGCAGGTTGGCAACATGCCTTAATGTGATTCTATTGGCTATTATGCCAAAGATGTTGTACTACAAAGCAATCTTGAAAGAACACACCTATACGAGCTTCGATTGTAAACGTCGCAATCTATGAGACTTGGGTGATCTCTAGTAAGCTCACAAAAAGACCAGGGAGTACGGTGTATATGCTCCAAACTGTGGGTAGCCTAGTGAAGCGAGATACTTGTTAAGACTTTAAGTGAAATCTACTCACACAAAACTAGCAATTCAAGGCATAGTCCATTGCCAAGTTGTGGATGAATGTAGTTTAAAGTTCTAGGCAGAAGTTCAACTTGTGAGCCTTTGCTGAAACACTGGTATATTAAAAAAGTGATGAGAAAAAGGAAAAATATCTAAATGGGTATTTGAGATCTAGTGGGGGATTGTTAGAATAAATAGGCTCGACCCATCTACAAATTCTAGAATCTCAAAAGAACCCATGAATAAAATGGCAAGTGGTGGTGTGGCGTTGCTAAAGTTTAGTACCATACCGCTAGTTGAGGAAGCGTTGGTCCTCTTTATATAGTGAGTTCTCCCCACCACTCTAAGAGCATCTCTAGCACACCCCATAAAACAGTCCGAAGTGTAAAATTCCGGCAAATATACGGTTTTGGGTCGTTTTTTTCGGCCAGATCAGACACCGTATACTCAGCCCGGCCCATAATTGTTTTGCGATGGCCCAGAAACACGCCCGTGCCCTCCTCGGACGGTATATCTATGTGTTCGCATGATCGATACGAGCCCGAACCCTATCCCTACGCCGCCGTGAAATCACAATCCCAAACCGCATTTCTCGTTGCCAGTGCCTCAGATCGCCGCCCGAGCCTCAAATCCACTGCCCACGATGTCGAACTCCGGCCGTGGTGGCAACGACGACCCCGAGTGGTCGCGTTGCGTCAGATTCGACGGGGCGCGGAAGCGTGTCACCTTATGGTACACACGCAACAGGATGATGCTGCCACGTCGCTCCTCCACTGCGAGACGAAGGAGTACGACCGCATGCAGACGCCTCTTCTTCGACGCATGCAGCTCCAACGGGGCGTCGAGTTCGCGCTTCTCTCTCGCTCCAATGAAGAGGGAGCCGGAGGAGCTCCCCCGGTCCTCCCGATGATGAGGAAGCCGGAGGCCGAGGTGGGGCCAGAGCGATGGGCCGGTGGTGTCGTCGGGCCGGAGGACTTCCTCCCCCCGATGAAGATGGATGCCATTTTGCCCGCGATGCTTGTGCGTAGTGCACGGGAGGAGGAAGCGAATTGGCAATGCCGCCGGTGGGACAAGGAGATCAACACCTTGCTCTACGAGCAGGGACTCGCATCGTCCCTCGTGTTTGGTGACAAGGCGGAGGAGTGGCGCCACGAGGCCGCTCAGCACGAGCGGATTTACCTATATGTATGTTGTGTATGAATGATCTGCCCCTATGTACGAATGATCTATTCTTCGGCGAGCTTTTGCGTTATGTAGTTTGTGGCGCGAAACGTGTTTTTCAAATTTTGCAGTTCTGGATACGGTTTCTACTCTGGTGTGGCGATTTTGAGCTCGTATAGATCCCTATGCGAACTATAAACCGCGTTTACAGTTACATAGGATAGGGGGTTTGCTAGATATGCTCAAAGTATGCGTTGAGAAGAAAAAGGGGAAGACCACACACGCGCTCACTCGCTCGTCTCGCCTGGTCTGGCCTGGCCTCAAATTTGTCATCACGGGTCGTCTACCGTCCATGTCGGGAGGTGCTACTCATCGCCATCTCCATCATCGTGAACAACAGATCATCGTCAACATCGTCATCAACATCGTCGCTCCTATAGCATCTAACGAACAATACGTTTTTCGTGATTGGTTAATGTCTCTCTTTGTAGTTGCTACTTTGTGTGATATCATGATGTGCATATTATGATGTTCATTTAGTTTACTAGATTGTTGCATACTAATTTTAGTTCTAACTAGTAAATATGCCCGTGCGTTGCAACGGGGGAAATTACGCACCCATAGCACAATATGCATGTCTGAAACCCCTTCCTCTCCCAAAAACACATATATTCATGTCTTCTATTTCAACACGATCTTCCCAACAATGGAGGATTTAATATTGTCTCTATAGCTTGGCTTCTCCTCAGTTTCTCTTGCCCTCAACACGAATAGAACCGAAATCCACATCAATCTTCAATCCTATTTGAGCCTTCTTGAGGCAACGACCCATTGGCAAGGAAGCTCAGAGACTCACATTTGCCTAGCCTAATAAGAGACTACATGGTTCGTTTGTGCTTCGCTACCTAGCAAATTTCAGTTACCATAAATCCAAATTGGCGAGGTCAAAGGGTAGGATTTGTATTCGACGAGATCAAGAGTGCCTAACTGGAACTTTTAAAAAAGATATTTTTCCTTGAATAAAGATCTCGCTTCCTCCATCCTTCGGCTAATATAATATAACTCAAAAGAGCGAGGAGCTAGTGTGGGAAATAGGATAGTTTTTTTTCTAATCGGAGCCGCTATATTCATTTTTGATTTGATTCTTATTTTGACTCACCGTGTCAAAGACGCACCACCATAGCCACATCCGGATGATGTTGTGTGGCAAATATTATGACTTCACCAGACTCAGCCTTATTGTACAAGCAGGGAGAAAACTACATCAAGGACCAATTCAATAAAGGTTTCAATCTAGGGCTAATGTTAGCTAACAATATGAACCCGCATGTTTTTTTCCTGGAATTATTAACTTAGAAGCCATATGCATATGCTTCCTTCAGAGAAAACTTGGTATAATTTCTTTTTAAGAAGATCTAAAGCATACCCAGAGTAATAGTCAAAATATTAACTTTATATATTAACGATAGATCGTTGGGGAACGTTGCATGGGAAACAAAAATTTTCTTATGCACACGAAGACCTATCATGGTGATGTCCATCTACGAGTGGAGATTAGATCTACGTACCCTTGTAGATCGCACAGCAGGAAGCGTTAAGAAACGCGGTTGGTGTAGTGGAACATCTTCACGTCCCTCGAACCGTCCCACGAACCATCCCTCAATCCGTCCCACGAACCGTCTCGCAATCCGTCCCACGATCCATCCTAATCTAGCGCCGAATGGACGGCACGTCCGCGTTCAGCACATGTACAGCTCGATGACGATCTTGGCCTTCTTGGTCCAGCAAAAGAGATGGAGAAGTAGATGAGTTCTCCGACAGCGTGACGGCGCGCCGGTGTTGGTGATGAACTATTCTTGCAGGGCTCCGCACGAGCTCCGTAGAAATCTAATCTAGATGAAGAACTATGAGGTGTACGTTTGAGTTGCACATGGCAAAGTTGTGTCTCAAAAGCCCTAAACCTCTAGTATATATAGGAGGAGGGGAGAGGCAGCCCTAGGCACCCTTGGCGCACCAAGGAGTCCTCCTTGGGTCGACCGAAGTGGGAGAGAGGGAGGAGTCCTTCTCCAATCCCACTTGGATTAGGACTCCTTCCTTATTTTCCCACCTCTTTTGGGTTTTCCACTTTTTCCTCATGGGCTTTCCTTGGATGACTTTGTGAGCCCATCATACCTTATTGTACATCCAATAAACCCACGTGGGCCCCTTGGGGCGTGGTGGGCCCACCCAGTGGGCCCCCGAAACCCATTCGTCACTCCCGGTACACTGCCGGCAATGCCCGAAAACTTTCCAGAATCCAAACACCAACTTCCTATATATCAATATTCGTTTCCGGACCATTCCAGAAACCCTCGTGACGTCCGTGATCTCATCCGAGACTCCGAACAACCTCCTACATATTCAATAGCGGGACCTGGATTCCCATATTGGATCCTACATATTCTACGAAGATCTTATCGGTTTAACCTCTGTGCCAAGGATTCATATAATCCCGTATAACATTCCCTTTCTCCTTCGGTATGTTACTTGCCCGAGATTTGATCGTCGGTATCCCTATACCTATTTCAATCTCGTTACCGGCAAGTCTCTTTACTCGTTCAGTAATACAAGATCCCCATGACTCACAGTTGAGTCACATAGCTTGCAAGGCTTATATGTGATGTTGTATTACCGAGTGAGCCCCGAGATACCTCTCCGTCACACGGAGTGGTAAATCCGAGTCTTGATCCATGCTAACTCAACCGACACCTTCGGAGATACCTGTAGAGCACCTTTAGAGTCACCCAGTTACGTTGCGGCGTTTGATACACACAAGGTATTCCTCCGGTGCCAGTAAGTTACATGATCTCATGGTCATAGGAATGAATACTTGACACGCAGAAAACAATAGCAATAAAATAACACGATCACATGCTACATTTATAATTTGGGTCTTGCCCATCACATGATTCTCCTAATGATGTGATCCCATTATCAAGTGACAACACTTTCCTATGGCCAGGAAACCTTGGCCATCTTTGATCAACGAACTAGTCAACTAGAGGCTCACTAGGGACAGTGTGTTGTCTATGTATCCACACATGTATTTGAGTTTCCAATCAATACAATTCTAGCATGGATAATAAACGATTACTATGAACAAGGAAATATAATAATAACTAATTTATTATTGCCTCTAGGGCATATTTTCAATAGTCTCCCACGTGCACTAGAGTCAATAATCTAGTTCACATCACCATGTGATTTTAACGAATCCAACACCCATATAGTTCTGGGGTTTGATCACGTCTTGCTCGTGAGAGAGGTTTTAGTCAACGGTTCTGAATCTTTCAGATCCGTGTGTGCTTTACAAATATTTATGTCATCTTATAGATGCTGCTACTACGTGCTATTCGGAAATACTCCAAATATCTACTCTACTATATGGATCCGTTTTACTACTCATAGTTATACGTGATTAGTGTAAAAGCTTGCATCGACGTAACCCTTAACGACGAACTCTTTAACCACCTCCATAATCCAGAAAAATTCCTTAGTCCATTAGTTACTAAGGATAAGTTTGATCGTTGTTCACTGAATCAATCATGTATCACTCTGTGTACCTCTTAACAGATTTGTGGTAAGGCACACATCAGGTGCGGCACAGAGCATGACATACTTTAGAGTCTACGGCTAAGGCATAGGGGACGACCTTCGTCCTTTCCCTTTCTTCTGCCGTGGTCCGGCTTTTGAGTCTTACTCAAATTCACACCTTACAACACAGCCAAGAACTCCTTCTTTGCTGATCTATTTTGAACTCCTTCAAAAACTTGTCAAGGCATGCATTTCATTTGAAAGTTCTGTTTAGCATTTTGAGCTATCTCCATAGATCCTGATGCTCATTGTTCAAGTAGCTCTTTCCAGGTCTTCCTTTGAAAAAACCCTTTCAAACAACCTTTATGCTTTACAAAAATTCTACATTACTTTCGATCAACAATATGTCAACCACATATACTTATCAGAAATTCTATAGTGCTCTTTCTCATAAACCTTGTACAAAGCCAAAAGCTTTGATCATCTCATCAAAGCGTATATTCCAACTCCGAGATGCTTGCACCAGTCCATAGAAGGATCGCTGGAGCTTGCACACTTGTTAGCATCCTTAGGATCGAAAAAACCTTGTGGTTGTATCACATACAACCTTTCCTCAAGGAAACTGTCGAGGAAACAATGTTTTGACATCCTATGTGCAATATTTCATAAATAATGCAGCAACTACTAACTTAATTCCAACAGACTTTTAGCATCGCTACGGTTGAGAAAGTCTCATCATAGTCAACTCTTCGAACTTGTCGGAAACATCTTTGCGACAAATCGAGCTATTCTTAATGGCGACTTTTCGCCATCATTGTTTGTCTTTATTTTTAAGATCCATCTTTACTTAATAGTCCTACGACCATAAAGTAGTTCTTCCAAAGTCTACACTTTGTCTTCATACATGGATCCTCTCTCGGATTTCATGGCCTCCAGCCATTTGTGAGAATTCGGGCCCACCATCGCTTCTCCATAGCTCGTAGGTTCATTGTTGTTCAACAACATGACCTCCAAGACATGGTTACCATAGCACTTTGTAGTAGTACGCGACCTTGTCGACCTACAAGGTTTGTAGTAACTTGATCCGAAGCTTAATGATCACCGTCATTAGTTTCCACTTCAATTGGTGTAGGCGCCACAGGAACATCTTCCTGCACCCTGCTACACACTGGTTGAAGTGACGATTCACTAACCTCATCAAGTTCCACCAGCCTCCCACTCAATTCTTTCGAGAGAAACCTTTCCTCGAGAAAGGACCTGTTTCTAGAAACAAACACTTTGCTTCCGGATCTGAGATAGGGGATGCATCCAACTGTCTTGGATATCCTATGAAGATGCTTTTATCCGCTTTGGATTCGAGCTTATGAGACTGAAACTTTTTCACATAAGTGTCGCAGCCCCAAACTTTCAAGAAACGACAGCTTAGGTTTCTCCAAACCATAGTCTATACTATGTCATCTTAACGGAAATACGCGGTGCCCTATTTAAAGTGAATGCGATTGTCTCTAATGCATAACCCATAAACGATAGTGGTGATTCAATAAGAGACATCATAGTATGCACCATATCAAATAGGGCGCAACTATGACGTTTGGACACACCATCACACTATGATGTTCCAGGTGGCATGAATTGCAAAACAATTTCCACATTGTCTCAACTGTGTACCAAAACTCGCAACTCAGATATTCATCTCTATGATCATATCGTAGACAATTTTATCCTCTTGTCACGATGATCTTCACTCTGAAATAGCCTTGAACTTTTCAATATTTCAGATATGTGATTCATCAAGTAAATACTCATGTATCTACTCAAGTCGTCAGTGAAGTAAGAACATAATGATATCCACTGTGTGCCCCAGCACTTATTGGACTGCACACATCAAAAATGTATTACTTCCAACAAGTTACTCTCTTGCTCCATGTGGTATGATTTTGCATGTCTCGAGTGATTCAAAATCAAGTGAGTCCAAATGATCCATCTGCATGGAGTTTCTTCATGCGTTTATACCAACAGGTATGGTTTGCATGTCTCAAACATTTCAAAAATGAGTGAGTACAAAGATCCATCAACATGGAGTTTCTTCATGCATTTTATACCAATAGGCTTGGTTCACATGTCTCAAACAATTCAAAAACGAGTGAGTACAAAGATCCATCAGCATGGAGTTTCTTCATGCATTTTACACCAACATGACTCAATCGACAGTGCCACAAGTAAGTGGTACTATCATTATTACTTTGTATCTTTTTGGTACCAATATTATGAACATGTGTAACACTACGATCGAGATTCAATAAACCATTGAAGGTAATTATTCAAGCAAATAGAATAATCATTATTCTCTTTCAATGAATAATCGTATTGCAATAAACACGATCTAATCATGTTCATGCTCAACGCAAACACCAAATAACAATTATTTAGGTTTAACACCAATCCCGATGGTAGAGGGAGTGTGCGATGTTTGATCACGTCAACCTTGGAAACACTTCCAACACGTATCATCACCTCGCCTTTAGCTAGCCTCCGTTTATTCCGTAGCTTTTATTTCGAGTTACTAATCACTTAGCAATCGAACCGGTATCTAATACCCTCGTGCTACTAGGAGTACTAGTAAAGTACACATCAATATCATGTATATCAAATATACTTTTGTTGACTTCGCCAGCCTTCTCATCTACCAAGTATCTAGGGTAGCTCCGCCTCAGTGACCGTTCCCCTCATAACAGAAGCACTTAGTCTCGAGTTCGGGTTCAATCTTGGGTTTCTTCATTAGAGCAGCAACTGGTTTGCCGTTTCATGAAGTGTCCCTTCTAGCCCTTGCCCTTCTTGAAAATAGTGGTTTTACTAACCATCAACTATTGATGCTCCTTCTTGATTTCTACTTCGCAGTGTCAAACATTGTGAATCGCTCAAGAAACATCATATATATCGTTGATATGTTATAGTTCATCACGAAGCTCTAGCAGCTTAGTGGCAGTGACTTTGGAGAACCATCACTATCTCATCTGGAAGATTAACTCCCACACATTCAAGCGATTGTTACTCAGACAATCTGAGAACATGCTCAACGATTTGAGATTTTCTCCTTTACTTTGTAGACAAAGAATCTTGTCGGAGGTCTCATACCTCTCAACAAGGGCACGAGCATGAAATCTCAATTTCATCTCACGGAACATCTCTTATGTTCCGTGACATTTCCAAACGTCTTCGACACCTTGCTTCTAAGCCATTAAGTATTACGCACTGAACTATCACGTAGTCATCAAAAACGTGTATGTCAGATGTTCGCAACATCCACAGACGACGCTCGAGGTGCAGCACACTGAGTGGTGCATTAAGGACATAAGCCTTCTGCGCAGCAATGAGGAAAATCCTCAGTTTCACGGACTCAGTCCGCAAAGTTGCTACTATCATCTTTCAACTAAATTATCTCTAGGAACATATAAAAAACAGTAGATCTACAGCGCAAGCTACATCATAATTAGCAAAGACCTTTTGACTGTGTTCATGATAATTAGTTCAATCAATCATATTACTTAAGAACTCCCACTCAAGAAATACATCTCTCTAGTCATTTGAGTGGTACATGATCCAAATTCAGTAACTCAAGTCCGATCATCACGTGAGTTGAGAATAGTTTCAATGGTAACCATCTCTATGCTAATCATATCAACTATACGATTCATGCTCGACCTTTCGGTCTCATGTGTTCCGAGGCCATGTCTGCACATGCTAGGTTCGTCAAGTTTAACCCGAGTGTTCCGTGCGTGCAACTGTTTTGCACCCGTTGTATGTGAACATTGAGTCTATCACACCCGATCATCACGTGGTGTCTCGAAACGACGACTGTTGCAACGGTGCACAGTCGGGTTTCATCTTGAAATTTTAGTGAGAGATCACCTTATAATGCTACTGTCGTTCTAAGCAAAATAAGGTGCATAAAAGGATTAACATCATATGCAATTCATAAGTGACATGATATGGCCATCATCTCATGCTTCTTGGTCCCCATCACCAAAGCACCGGCATGATCTTCTTGTCACTAGCGCCACACCATGATCTCCATCATCGTGCCGCCATCGAGGTTGTCATGCTATCTATGCTATCACTACTAAAGCTACGACCTAGCAATATAGTAAACGCATCTGCAAACACAAGCATTAGTTTAAAGACAACCCTATGGCTCCTGCTGGTTGCCGTAGCATCGTCGTGCAAGTCGATATGAACTATTCCAACATGATCATCTCATATATCCAATATATCACATCACGTCATTGGCCATATCATCTCACAAGCTTACCCTGCAAAAACTAGTTAGACGTCATCTAATTTGTTGTTGCATGTTTTACGTGGTTGCTATGGGTATCTAGTATGATCGCATCTTACTTACGCAAAAACCACAACAGAGATGTGCAAATTGCTATTTAACCTCTCCAAGGACCGCCTCGGTCAAAACCAATTCAACTTAAGTTGAAGAAACATGCACCCGCCAGTCATCTTTATGCAACGAGGTTTCATGTCAATCGGTGAAACCAGTCTCTCGTAAGCGTTCGAGTTATGTTGATCCGGGCCGCTTCAATCCAACAATACCGCCGAATCGAGAAAAGACTAAGGAGGGCAGAAAATCGAATATCACCGTCCACAAAACTTTTGTGTTATACTCGAGATAACATCTACGCATGAACCTAGCTCATGATGCCACTGTTGGAGAACGTTGCATGGGAAACAAAAAATTTCCTACGCACACGAAGACCTATCATGGTGATGTCCATCTACGAGTGGAGATTCGATCTACGTACCCTTGTAGATCGCACAGAGGGAAGCGTTAAGAAATGCGGTTGATGTAGTCGAACGTCTTCACGTCCCACGAACCGTCCCTCGATCCGTCCCACAAATCGTCTTGCGAACCGTCCCACGATCCTTCCCGATCTACCGCCGAACGAATGGCACATCCGCGTTCAGCACACGTACAGCTCGATGACGATCTCGGCCTTCTTGATCCAGCAAGATAGATGGAGAAGTAGATGAGTTCTCCGGCAGCGTGACGGCGCGCCGGTCTTGGTGATGAACTATTCCTCCAGGGCTCCGCTCGAACTCCGCAGAAATCTAATCTAGAGGAAGAACTATGAGGTGTAGATTTGAGTTGCACGTGGCAAAGTTGTGTCTCAAAAGCCCTAAATCTCTAGTATATATAGGAGGAGGGGAGAGGCAGCCCTAGGCAGCCTTGGCGCACCAAGGAGTCCTCCTTGGGTCGGCCGAAGTGGGAGAGAGGGAGGAGTCCTTCTCCAATCCCACTTGGATTAGGACTCCTTCCTTATTTTTCCCACCTCTTTTGGATTTTCCACTTTTTCCTCATGGGCTTTCCTTGGATGACTTAGTCAGCCCATTATACCTTATTGTACATCCAATAAACCCACGTGGACCCCTTGGGGCGTGGTGGGCCCACCCAGTGGGCCCTCGGAACCCATTCGTCACTCCCGGTACACTAGCGGCAATACCCGAAAACTTTCCGGAATCCAAACACCAACTTCCTATATATCAATCTTCGTTTCCGGACCATTCCAGAAGCCCTCGTGACGTCCGTAATCTCATCCGGGACTCCGAACAACCTTCGGTCACCAACACATATAACTCAACTATACTAAAACACCATCGAACCTTAAGTGTGCACACCCTGCGGGTTCGAGAACTATGTAAACATGACCCGAGACACTCCTCGGTAAATATCCAATAGCGGGACCTGGATGCCCATATTGGATCTTATCGGTTGAACCTCTATGCCAAGGATTCATATAATCCCGTATAACATTCCCTTTGTTCTTCGGTATGTTACTTGCCCGAGATTTGATCATCGGTATCCCTATACCTATTTCAATCTCGTTACCGGCAAGTCTCTTTACTTGTTTCGTAATACAAGATCCCCGTGACTCACAGTTGAGTCACATTGCTTGCAAGGCTTATATGTGATG
Organism: Hordeum vulgare subsp. vulgare; assembly: GCF_904849725.1. Lineage (NCBI taxonomy): Eukaryota > Viridiplantae > Streptophyta > Magnoliopsida > Poales > Poaceae > Hordeum > Hordeum vulgare. The sequence goes on from NC_058523.1 coordinate 410,268,116, forward strand.
TTGTATTATCGAGTGGGCCCCGAGATACCTCTCCGTCACATGGAGTGACAAATCCCAGTCTTGATCCATGCTAACTCAACCGACACCTTCGGAGATACCTGTAGAGCACCTTTATAGTCACCCAGTTACGTTGCGACGTTTGATACACACAAGGTATTCCTCCGGTGCCAGTAAGTTACCTGATATCATGGTCATAGGAATGAATACTTGACACGCAGAAAACAATAGAAATAAAATAACACGATCACATGCTACGTTTATAATTTGGGTCTTGTCCATCACATGATTCTCCTAATGATGTGATCCCGTTATCAAGTAACAACACTTGCCTATGGCCAGGAAACCTTGACCATCTTTAATCAATGAACTAGTCAACTAGAGGCTTACTAGGGACAGTGTGTTGTCTATGTATCCACACATGTATTTGAGTTTCCAATCAATACAATTCTAGCATGGATAATAGACGATTACTATGAACAAGGAAATATAATAATAACTAATTTATTATTGCCTCTAGGGTATATTTCCAACATAGATATAGATCAAACCCGTATGTTTCGTACCATTAACTTGTGTTCAAATTTCAGCAAAAAAACTCGTGTTCAACAGTAGATACATAGGTGTGTATGCAGAGATCAAAGCAAACATAAGCAGATGACGAAGCGGCCACTGATGACTATTTTCTCAACTGCATACATACATGGAGAGAACAAACCAGATAAGATTAGAAGATGAAGTTGTCACCGGCGAGTACTTGTTAATGCGCCTCCCAAACGATTTACCTTCCATGTGGTAAGTGTTAATGAGACATTCATCAACACCGCCACTCCATAAAGAAACTCAGTATGCCTTTGTTCTCCAAGCACCTGATGAGACATTGGGGCTGCCAGAGAGAGTTTCGGCTCGATGGTCATAGGGGGTGGGTGTAGGTGCTCTGCTGGTGGATGTTATCTTCCTCCTCATAGATCACTCTAGTGAACATGTCATCATTGGCTCCGTGCCAGCAAGGTCGATGCGTTGTCATAAGAACATGGCATTCACGTGTCGGTGTCGGACAACTCGATGGCCAAAGTGACCTCCGACCATCACTGATTGTAATTGTTGATGAAGACGGTGGGCAGCAGACTAAGGATACTACTCCCTCCGTTCCTAAATATAAGACCTTTTAGAGATTGCACTATAAACTACATACGGATGTACATAGACATATTTTAGAGTATAGATTCACTCATTTTGCTCCGTATGTAGTCTTCTAGTGCAAATCCCTAAAAGGTCTTATATTTTGGAACGGAGGGAGTACATGACAAGAAAAAGTGCATCTAGGCTTGGATCGATGAGACTTAAGGCTCAAGTAAGATGGTGGTACTGTTTCCGTATAATGTATTTACTCGCCGATAGTCCACGTTGTCGATGTTAATAGCCTCGTGCTCGTCCTCGTTCTCTCCCGGCCTCATGTCGTTGTCATCGTCATCATGCACTCATGCTTGATGTCAATCCTGGCTGAGTCTTCTTTCTCGATGTCGTGCCCCACCAACAGTATCAACTGGGCTGGGTGAAATCCACGAAGCGCTCGGTTCGAGGCCACCTCTAATCTACGATTGTATGCCTATGCAGTGCTCGGCCATGGTGTGTTGCACTACGCTCGGTGATGTAGCTCACAACAAACGGTAGATCCTTAACGGTGATCACACACACAACAACTGCATACATACTTATGTGTTTCTTGTAGGCCGGTGTCATGTGATCTCGTCGAAATGCTAGAGACACACATGTTTTTGTGCGGTGAAGACACACACGTATTTTAGCTGACCGTCTAGTTATACATGCACGTACGCAACCTACCAGGCAGCTTGATCATTCCTTAGCAGGCTAGCTTATATACTCCATCCGTCCTAAATATAAGTCTTTCTAAATATTTTACTAGAGGATTACATACAGATGTATATAGACATACTCTAGAGTGTAGATTTATTTATTTTGCTTCGTATGTAGCCAACTAATAAAAAAAATTAAAAGACTTATATTTAGTAACAGAGGGAGTACATAGCGATCTGCGTGGTGTCTACTAATTTGATCATCCAATCCAGCGAATCAATCCACGTGATAATAAGGGGATTTGATAACCATGGACTATGCCCATTAGGTCGATTTTCCTTTCTTGAATTTTACCTACAAAATATAAGGGGTTACATATGGGTATTTATATGTGTCAAGCTAATCTACTACTCCCTCCGTTTTTAAATATAAGTTTTTTTAGAGGTTCCACTAAAAGACTACATACAGATGTATATAGACATACTTTAGATTATAGATTCATTCATTTTGCTTCGTATGTAGTCTTTTAATGAAATATCTAAAAAGACTTATACTCCATCCGTTCTTAAATATAAGTCTTTTAAGAGATTTCAATAATAGACTACATACGGATGTATATAGTCATAGTTTAGAGTATAGATTCACTCATTTTGCTTCGTATTTAGAGCTCTAGTAAAATCTCTTAAAAGACTTATATTTAGAAACGGAGGGAGTATTTAGGAACGAAGGGAGTACAAATTTTTATTAGCTGAGTCGTAACCGGATTGAGACTCTATTTTCAGCACACGGATCGGCCGGCCGGTGGCAACGTGTTTGCACTACAATTAATTATTGTACAAATACCAAAGAGTTTTCTACTTACTCCGTCTTAAAATTCTTGTCTTAGATTTATCTTGACTAGCAAAAGAGCCCGTGCGTTGCAACGGGAGAAAAAAAATATCACACGCTTTTAATCTTTTTATAATCATCTTGATTTATATTAAAATAATAAGTTAACTAACTAATGTAGTCCGTCCTATCCTATTTTGTTGAGAAATCAACCCGTCCATTGTTAATTCCACCATGATAAGATATTGAGCGGGACAAGCAAAGCAAAACAAAGAGGCTACATGAATTGATCAATGGACTGTTATCTTATTTCACTCATGGGGTAGAGAATGTGAGATCAGGTGACAAACTGAAGGTGGTGTTCCATTCTCTGTCTCTACAACAATACAATCTTGCATTCAATACATTCATTCATCAGCAAACAAATCCCCACAAAACAAAATTTTTTGCCGGTGCTCGGCACACGGTTGAAGGCATGGGGAGGGGATCTCGCCAGATGATGAGTTCCTGCCGGAGGAGGGGATACGATGAGGCGAGCAAGGGTTAGACGCCTCTATCTGGCCATAAGGAGTCGCCGTTGCCACGCCATAACCTCGGAGTTCCCCGTGTGAGCAATGGAGGCCCGCCTCCACCTGCAAGTACTTCGCTCCGCCGCGCCTTATCCGCGCGCCGCCGCCGTTCTGCATCGAGCAGACGCATCATCCCCAGTCACTCTAGCTGTCGCGTTGATTTGATCCAGAAGTTGTGCTCGAGCGCCAAAACGGGGGCAGCAAGTGGGCAGAGGTACGGCCGCGGAGGCGTGTGGGTTGAGATCGACAACAGTGGTGGTTGAGGTCGGCCGCGACGGCGAGTGGTGTGGCAGCGGCCTGAGCACAGGCCAGGGTGGACCAGGGTCGACGCGATGCGCTCGAGCGCCGCAACGGGGGCAGTGAGCGGGGAGAGGTACGACCGCGGAGGCGGGTGGGTTGAGATCGGCAGCGGTGGCGGTTGAGGTCGGCCGCGGCGGCGAGTGGTGTGGCGGCGGCCTGGGCACAGGCCAGGGTGGCCCACGGTCGACGGGAGGAGGCGATGCGTACGGGTATAATTTTTGCAGCGAATCGTTTTTTCTTTTGCGTTGCAGATAAATGATGAAGTGCGGGTTGAATAACAAAAATTACAGGGGCTTTTTTTATAAAAATACCGCGGTGGGTTTTCCGACGGAACCAATAACCGCTTTATTATTAGGTATAGATATGAATGTATTGTCACGTTTTAGTATTTAGATACATTCATTTTAAAAAAAACCTAAGACAAAAATTTTAGGACGGAGGAAGTATTAAATAGATGATGGATAAAAATACCTAGGAGTATTTTTTTATTAGTAGGTACAGATATAAATCATGAATTATTTATTAAAATTAATCATGATCTCGCCTAATTTTTCAACAGATACTTTTAACGCAGAGACGCCTCTATATGTAGATGCCCTCCAGGACTTTTATGTCCAACATTAATTGCTGCAAACATGTTACTCCCTCCGTCACGGTTTAGAAGGCGTGCATGCAAATTCTTTAGGACCTAGGTGATTACTGATTGGCTGTGAAATGAGTTAAAAAATAGCATTCACACTACGCATGCATATAGAAGTAGTACAATGAAGTACTAATTAGCTGTTAGGAGTAAATGCAACGTGCCTTAATCTTTATTTATTTTGGAAACACACGCAAGTCCAACTGTACGTTCTAAACCGTGACGGAGGGAGTACTAACATTCTACTGAAAGGTTTATGTTTGGTGGCCTGTGGTCCGTGCTAGCGCCGTAGAAGCCAAGCGTTTTTCATTTTCTATTGATGAGGGGCATAAATGGAAAAGATGCGGTTCCACGCAAATACTTTTTTTTTGAAAAGATGGGGTCGTCTTTTGCCTCCGTGGTTTCACTGAAGCAGTATACAGTATCAAGGGTTGTTTGTGTTTGGTGGGTGTCAATGAATGAATGACAGTCTGTGTTCGTTATCAGCGTACGCTTTGGAGCTAGTATTCTTCTGGTATCTTAGTACTAATAATAAATTGTAAATAAAGGTTGGTGTTCCGTAACAGAAGCTCGCGATTGAGTGAGAGGCAACGCCAGATCGAGAGCACAGGGAGGGGAGGGAGCTGTCGTATGGCGCCGCGCGTTCCGTCATCGCCGTGTCCCAGCCCGCAATCGTGTTCAGTGCACGCAAAAATCATGTAATGGGACCACGCACTAGCTGCGCAAGCCATCCAATGCAGCCACCGGTTTAATAGCTGCTGATATTTTATGACCGTGTAGCGCAAACGACCGTTTCAATGACGTTGTCATTTCTCTGGAGAAATGCCCGGCGCATAAATACATGTGCACATCCATTCGGGTAATCAGGTTCAGGTACTTTTTCTTCTTTTCCGCAAGAGCTGATATTTTAAGGCTATTATTACATGATACTGCGATAGAGACAGCTACGTACCGTCGCCGACCGAAGATAAAATGGAAGTCTCGCTCGGAAATACTCCTACGTGAGCCGATCTTTGAGCCATGGAGAGAGTAGAACCTCTCAGCTCAGCTGTAGCACATAAATTATGGCGCTGGCAACGTGGAGGCCTGGAGCACGACTGCAATAACCGGAGACATTTGCTCGTTTTGGCTCACTTCAATCTCATCCAACTCCAATGGTGTCTATTGGTGATTCCTGTACAGCCTAATCCAACTCAAACGGTGGCGATTAAAGGTGATCCACTGACGGATTTGAGCATCCCCGTCTATCTATCATCAATGGTTCGGAACGGATGGCTGGCACCGCATGATCGCATGGACTCCACATGTTGTGTGGGAAAGAAAAACCAAGGATAACAATGACGGTGCATGCGTGGATCGGGTCCATATCTGTCGTGTCGCGTGTGGTTCATTCGGTCCAGAGATCCAATTAAACCCTAGCGTGTACATAATTCTTAAAGCTGGGGTTTGGCATGTTGCTTACCATCCACCTCAGCAGCAACGCAGACCCATGTGGTCAAGGAATCATTGCCCAATAGTTTTCTAGGCCGAATAATTCTGGATGTATACAGTCTCCACGAAAAGATATCCAAACTAAAAGTTCCTCTTTTTGTTTTTCACGGACGAACATGTCAACAGTGTTGTCCTGGCCGGTTAGGCGGTTACTAACTATTGTGGTATTGTCGGCAACAGAGCAGCTTTGGAAACTCAGAGCACGCCAACTTTGGAGGGCCACATGAACGAAACTACAAAAGGGTTGTGATGAGATGACCGCACGACACAAGAAATGGCACGGGTGACGGGAGGTAAAACCTAGCCGTCGCTAGCTTCTTCAACCCACTGACCGCTGAGATGTCAACGGAGAGGATCTGTCCACACGGGAGTTTGATCGGTGGGGTTGGGAGAGATGTTATGGATCCACGGGCGGATCCAGCCCACCGGGCCGCCTCGGGCCTTTTTTGTACACTCTGACGATTTTAGCTTTATGCTATAGTATACGCAAGATTTTGACCTCATGCCCCTGGTCTGGCCCCCCGGCTTGGGGCCTAGATCCGTCACTATTTGGATTGGATCAGGCCTATAGACGATGGTAGATTGTGCAGCAGGGCGGTGGTGATTCTGGGTGGACGATGCTGATCTTGTTACATGTGTCGACTCCTTCCGAAGGTCCTTAGAGCATCTATAACCGGATCCCTTAAACCCTCCTCAAACGTCCGGAGAGACCATCCGGTCACTGTCCGGTCATGAAATTGCGGCCCACACGGACCGCTCAAACCGGTCTTAAACGCCCGGGTTGACCGACGCCCCCCATTTCCATCCCAATATTAGGGGGGGGGGGATATGGGGAAGCCCGGGCACGTCCGCCACGTCGGCCTGACGGGTTGGCTTCACGCGGACTCGCCGGGAAACCCGACGATCCGACGGACACATCGACCGTCGACACGATGTGGAAGCCGCGTGGCGTCGCTCCGGCTCCCCGCTCTAGGCCAGGGACGACTATTTAAGTCGGCCGACGCCCCTAGCCCTAGCTCATATGCCTCCTCCTTCTCTTCACCGCCACCCGAGCCCATCCGCCTCCTCTCGCAGTACCCTTTTCGTCAGGATGGTGTGGCGGCTCATCTCCACCTACGTGGAGCTTACTCCGGAGCGTCGCCTCCAAATCTAGGCTCGCCGCGTCGCTCGCATCGCTGCGGGTCTCCCTCAGGACTCGCCGGACACGGAGGAGGAGGAGGAAGAGCAACACGAGGAGGAGGAGGAGGAGCCGGAGGCCATGGAGAACGAATAGCCGGAGGAGGAGGCTCCTGACTTGAGCATGGCGGAGGCGGAGGCTGAGTTCGTTGTCAAGGGGATGAACCTCACAATAGTACGAGGGGTAGGAACGAAGGGCAGAGCCTAGCTACGACGCGGTTGTAACACTTGCATGTACGAGTTCACGCCCCACCGAGGAGTGGTAATGACCCTACGTCTCGAGCTCGGAGGCTTAGTGTTGCTTATGGAGGGTATGAATACACAAAACGCTTAACCCCTCTCTCGGAGCTCAAGGGAGGACCTCCACTTCAAGGGCATTTAATGACAATAACTACGAAAGTTACCTAAATTTGCAGCTTTAACTATATGTTACTGGTAACGTATGTCTTCATGGTGCTTTAGGTGAGAGACTAAAGTCCCTCGCCGTTGCAGTCCTTTCGTCGTCCATGTTTCCTCTTAGTCTGAGTGTTAGCGAACGTTCGACTGACCGAAGATGGTCCGAGTGACTCTGTATGTTCGAGTAAGACTTAGACTGCATCGGTAGCCGTGGGACATTAGTGACTATATGGGGCCCTAGGTGGGCCTTGGATAGCAGGTCCATGGCCCTATCCCTAGTAGGCAACCCCATCAGTAGCCCCCAAATTTGTTGAGGTTTGACTAGCCGAGTGAAAGACACTTCTCAGTGTCCTCGATGTCTCGGACACACTAGGGAAGTGGCTCGGGGCCGTTTCACTCGGGTTCACAGTAAGCCACTACGGATTGACGAGTGAGATATTCTAAATGATCGGACAGGTGTGCATGCCTTCGACAACGTTTGTTTATCTCTCGTAAGATAAATTGATGACTCAGATGCGCATAAGTCCAGAACTCTGAGTGACCAGGGGGAGGTTAGGATGGATCCTACTCGCGCCCTGATGAGGGCAACCTAGCCATCTTTGAGCACATCCGAGTGACTGGAGTCCTACGGAGGGATGAGTCGTTCGGATGACCGACCCATTTGGCTATGAGAAAAAGGATGCAGGATCCATTCGAGATGAAAACACGACGGAGTTTCGATGGTTTTTGAATCATGGGAGCACTCTCAGGGGAGAGAAAACAAAGGCATCGTGGGGAGTGGGGAAAGTGGTGAGGCGCCTCGATCCCCACGCCTGCGATTTCGCCATGTGCCGGAGGTGCATTGTCCAAGGAATCTTGCAGATCTTCTCTTTGAAGGCTGATTGATGGTAAAAGATCTCCTGTCCGGCGTATAAAAAGGAACCGAGGGAGGAGAGACACACTTCAAGATCTGGTGTTTTCTTCTCCTCCCCATTCGAGAGCTCCGCCACTCCGTCTCCAGCCATCACATGCCTCGATCACCTCATCAAGTGATATGATGAGGAGCGCGAAAGTGAAGGCTGAGTGAGCCAACAAGGGCTTGCGTGGGTTCTCGTTGAGTGCCGAAGCGATGCCGCTGTGCTGGATCCAGGGCGACTGGATGGCGTCCCGCATCACCAGGAGTTGTATGTTGGAGCTAGAGAGCCAGGGGCTCGTGGCTCCGTGGAGCTGGCGGCGGTTGGAGGAGGGCGAGAGGGAGCCTGCGTCGCGAGGAGACAAGCGGATCCTCGTCATCACCCATGTGGAGTGAGGTTTCTCCATGCCCCCGAACTCCTTTCTCTACGCGTCTCTCGACTTTTTTGGTGTGCAACTTCATCACCTTCCCCCAATGTCATTTCGTACTTAGATGCTTTTGTGTCCTTATGTGAGAACTTCCTTGGCTACCACCCACATTGGGGACTGTTCAACCATGTGTTCACGTGTCGAGTGATGACGGTCAAGCAGTCTTCTCAGTTGGGGGGGGGAGGGAGACGAGTAGTGTAGCTTTGCGGGGGCCTAGGTATTCAGCTCAGAGGGAAGAGTAGCTTCCCTCAAATGTCTTTTCCTAGTTCTGTGAAGGATTGGCAGGACTCCTGCTTCTACTGCCAGGACATCCTAGTCGGCGAGGGCAAGGCGGGTCTCCCACCTTACTCGGCTAAACGAGTTCAGTCGGTTCCGTGATGATTGTGATCTACGTTGGGTGTTCCGTGAAGTGGAACATGTATCACAACACAATGCAGGTAAGTATTTTCCTCAGTTATGAAACCAAGGTTTATCGAACCAATAGGAATACCAATCCTCAACCGTCTTCAGCGACTGCACACAAAGAAACAAACAACTTGCACCAAACGCAGGCAAGAGGGTTGTCAATCCCCTTGATCTTGTTAGTTGTAAGCAAACGAGGTGTGTGGATAATTGTAAATTGAAAAATAAAATAAAACACAAATAATGGCATCAAGGTAGTAGTAGCACTTTTAAATATATAAGTGAATAGACCCGAGGGCTGTAGTGTTCCCTAGTGGCATCTCTTATGGCAAAGGCATATGGTGGGCAAACAAATTACTGTTGGGCAATTGATAGAACAACGAATAATTATGCAATTTTCACGGCAATAATCATGTGTATATAGGCATCACGTCCATAAGCAAATAGGCTGACTCCTTCCTGCACCTATTACTATTACTCCTCTTCAAGAGAGCTTCTATGCTTGCCTCTCTACGTATTAAGTAAAAAATAAAGTAATGCTTGGAGAACAATGACATGATGTAGACAAAGTAAACCCAATTAATATGAATAAACCCCATCGTTTTATCCTTAGTAGTAGCAGAAAAAAGACACATCCTGTCCCCTTCTGTCACTGGGATATAGAAATTCGCCAGGTTGAACCTACTACAATGCACCACTCCCACTGAAGAAATATTAGTCTAGTTGGCCAAACTATCTCAATAGATAAAAGAGCATTACGAAGCTATGATGATCATGCAATTAAGAATCATAATAATCAGAGGTGACTCAAATACTTTTCATGAATAATCTTAACATAAACCCACAATTCATCGGATCCCAACAAACACACCATACATAGTGATTACATCAGATAGATCAAAGCGAAGAAGCGATGAAAATGGTATTGAAGATCATAAGAGAGAGAGAGAGATTTCCATCTAGGTACTGCCTATGGACCCATAGGTCTATGGTGAACTACTCACACATCATGGTGAGGGCAGCAAGGTTGATGTAGAGGCCCTCCGTGATTGATCTCCCCTCCGGTAGATCGCCGGAACGGAGGTTTAGATGGCATCCCGTCGGAACACATACTTGCGGCAACGGAAAAAGTGTTTCGGGAGTGCTCTTAGGGTTTTCAGAATATTTGTGGATTTAGCGGCCAGAGAGGGACATTTGGAGTCATACAGAGGGCCCACAAGCCCTCAGGGCGTGGCCAAGCCCTGGGTCGCGCCCTGTTGGCTTGTGCCTTCCTCGTGCGACCTCTCGTCCACTTCCAGTGCTTGCAAGTCTTCATATAGTCCAGAAAAAATCATATTAAAGTTTCATGGCATTTGGACTTCGTTTGGTAGGGTAAACCTGCAAAGCAAAAAATGCGCAGAAAATAGGAACCGGCACTGGGCACTCGGTCAATAGGTTAGTGCTCAAAAATATTATGAATTGGTATAAAAATGCCCAAAAAGTATCCTAAAATGATAATAATATCAGCATGGAACAATAAAAAATTCTAGATACATTGGAGATGTATCAGCATCCCCAAGCTTAATTCCTACTCGTCCTTGAGTAGGTAAATGATAAAAACAGAATTTTTGATGTGACATGCTATCCATAATGTAATCTCTTGTATGTATGACCACTCAGAAATGATGAATTAAGAAACAACAACATAATAATATTTATTAAGTATAAGCAACATAATTATTGATTTTCAAAGTATACGATCCTAAAAGAATGTTTACCCCCTATTCATATTTATTGTATTAGCAAGGCATGACTCCATCTTCACCACATAAATACAAATGTTAAGCACCACGTTGTTCAAGTCAGGCAATTGGATCGTACTTTTTCGATATGCATCAACTTTTTATTTTCACGCAATACATGATCGTGAACCATTAGACATAGCATATAGGTGGAATAGAATATGTGGTAGATATCAAAGGGGTATAAAGTGGAGAAGATAATCTCACATCAACTAGGCGTACCAACGAGCTATGGAGATGCCCATCGATAGATGTCAATGTGAGGAGTACGGATTTCCATGCAAATGATGCACTAGAGCTACAAGTGTATGAAGGCTCAAGTGAAGCTAAGTGGGGTGTGCATCCAACTTGCTTGCTCATGAAGACCTAGGGAATTTGAGGAAGCTCATCATTGGAATATACAAGCCAAGTTTATTCCGATAAGATAATCCCCACTAGAATATGGAGGTGACAGCATAGGAGACTCTCACTATGAAGATCATGGTGCCACTTTGAGGCACAAGTGTGGTAAAGGATACTAGCATTGCCCCTTCTCTATTTTTCTCTCATTATTTAAATTTATGGTGGGTTTTTCTCTTTTATTTTCTTTCTTTTTTCCTCCCCCATAATGTTTTATATATATATATATGGTGGGCTCATTTGGCCTCCCCCATTTTATTTATTTTTTGTCCGGAGTCTCATCCCGACTTGTGGGGGAATCATAGTCTCCATCATGCTTTCCTCACGAGGACAATGCTCTAACAAGGATGATCATCCCACTTTTATTTACTTACAACTCAATATGGAGAACTGATAGGAAGATATGACTCTCTGAGAATGCCTCTGGCAGTGTACCAGGATGTGCAATGATCTAGGGTGACATGTATCAAAAACATGATGGAAGGTGGCTTTGCCACAAATACTATGTCAACTCCATATGATCATGCGAAGCAATATGACGATGAACAAACTAGTCATGTGAAGTGACGATGGAATTTGCATGGCAATCTATCTCGGAATGGCTATGGAAATGCCATAATAGGTAGGTATGGTGGCTGTTTTGAGGAAGATATAATGAGGCTTATGTACAACAAAGCGTATCATGCCTCAGGGTGTGGATGCATCGGCGAAATTTGCACCAATCCTCGAGGTGAGAATGGGCTATGCACGGTACCAAAGAGGCTAGCAAATATGAGAAGGTAAACATGCGTATGTCCAAGGTGTCACATTAGTCATAAAGAACTCACATAATTATTGCAAAGTTTTATTAGTTTTATCACACATCAAAGCACTACTCGCATGCCCCGAGGGAGGGGGTTGGTAGGAGTTAACGACCGCGTGCCCCCGACTCGAGACAACACTAGGATTTTAACGAGGAATAAGAATGATCACACATCATAACCATGCCTCTTTAACATTTATATGAACAACAAGTTAACGCCCCTTTAATCCTGACACTTATATGAATCAACAATTATGTACTTACACCTTTTTCATATTACCATATCAATGTCATTAACTCACAATTTCTCTATGTGTGCTACATGATGGTTTTGATTATCATTCATTGAATGCCTATTATTTTTGGACTAGTCTTATGACCCATGCAAATTACCATCACTATTTATTCATATATCAAACAAATATAAGTGAAGAATGATAGCAAATTATTTCTATAAAATCTACACGCCACCGTGCTTGAAAAGATATAAGTGAAGTACTAGAGCAACTGCCAAGCTCAAAAGATATAAGTGAAGCACATAGAGTATTCTAGCAAATAATAATGAAGGTGAGTCTCTCCCTAATAGGTATGTCCAGCAAATGATGATCGTGACAAATTGAAAGTAAAATCAAACAAAGAAAACGATGCTCCAAGCAAAACACATATCATGTGATGAATAAAAATGTAGCTCCAAGTGACATACCGGTGGTTTGAGACGAAAGAGGGGATGCCTTCCGGGGCATCCCCAAGCTTAGACGCTTGAGTATTCCTTAGAATAATACTTGGGGTGCCTTGGGCATCCCCAAGCCTAGGCTCGTGCTACTACTTATTCCATGGTCCATCACGGTCACACTCAAAACTTCAATCACACAAAACTCAACAAAACTTCGCGAGATCCATTAGTATAATGTAACATCCCAAAATTTTGGAATGTTAATATAATTATTAGATTGATTGTTTATTTATTTGAATGATTGAAACTTGAGTGAAATTTGAAACTTTTTAAAACTTTTGAATGAGAGGGATTAAAATCACTTTCCCCTTTTTCCTATGAATTCAAATTCATCCTTTTAAAACCAGTGAGAGAAGATAACGTGACTTCTTCAATTATAAAGAATTTGAATCATGGTGGCATTTGAATTTCTTTCGGTATTTGATTCGAATTTAGTTTTTTGGCATAAGATTACAACCACAAAATTTTTCCTCACAAAATACTTGCCAAGCAAGAAAGAGAGGAGGTAGCATGACACCCCTGAAAAAATAAAAGTCAGAAGAAAAATAGTGCCAAAAAATTTAAAGACAAAATTTGGATTTTTATTGGATTTTAAAAAAATAAATTTTTATAAAGTTTTTTCGTGAAAAATAAAATGTCCACGTGGTGGGAAATAGTTTTCTTATAATTTTGATATATAATACTTCTATATTTGGAATTATATTTATTTTATTTTGTACATTTTAGTTTCCCATTTTTATAAAAAGGAAACAAATCGTTTTATTAGGAAAGCTATCGTGGGCTAGTGGAATATCCGAATCACACCCAAAATCCTTCTTCTCCTACTTCTGATTTCTTTCATGTGCGCTTGATTTCCTTCGAGGAAACAGACATGGTGCGAGATCCTTCCTTCCCCCGATCTCCTCGAGCCTTCCCTCCTGCACCTCCCATCGCCCTATATAAGATCCCCACACCCTCCTCGTTCCATTTTTCCCAAGAACCGCGCCTCTCCTCACCTCTAGATCGCCAGCCCGACGTCGCCGGAATACTGCATCAGGACCGAACCAGGAGCCCGTGCCAAGCTCCACTCCTCGCCGAGGAGCACCCCGGCGCCACCTGGAACCCCCGTCGAGCCTTCCCTCCATCGACCGAACTCCCCACCGCCGCTCCTCCCCACCCCTTCGCCCCTGTAGCCTTCGCCAGAGCCCCTGCCTAGGACCGAGCCAGGAGCTCCCCGTGACGCCACCTCCCAACGCCGAAACTCCGTTCGGTCGCCCCCACCTCCCCGCCGCCATTTTCCCCGCCGGCGTCACCTCCCCTCGCCGCCCCACCTTCGGTCGGCCAGGAGCTCGCTGGAGTTCCTGTAGTAGCAGGTAAGGTTTCCTCCCTCTCTCTTATTTTTACTCCCCATCGTTAGATCTTAACTAGACGCTCTAGATTAGACTACCTTACCTCTTTGGTTTTAGTTAGGAAACCAAACCGGTTCTCTGTTAGTTAGTTAAAACCGAAAGGTTTTTCCGTTATATTGTGACCGTACGTTAGATAGCCTAAAACGCGCACGATTTCCACCCATTCAGGATCTTCCACGTCACCTTTTTCTTTTTAATCTTTTTCTATTTTTAATTCTGAAACAAACCTGATTTTAGATTGCTTATAACTTTTAATCTATAACTCCAATTGAGGTGATTCTGTTTGCATTGAATCACAAATTTTATTTAGTTTCTGTTGATATAAAATTTTACCATGTTTGAAATTTTAAATTTTGAATTTAAACAGATTTGGTTTAAATCTTGTTGTGTTAATATATGGAGTTTAAAAATAGATTTTTAATTGATTATTTTTGCTAATAATCACTAGTGATGTTATTTAGCAGTAGGTAAAATTTTAGAATTTGTGGATTATTTTAACTCATTATTTCATGTGAAACAGATTCTGTTTTAGTTCTTTTTAGGATTACTGTTATTTCTTTTGCTATAATTGTTTTTAATTTATTTTATTTTATACTTGAGAAAGGTTATATTTTGTTTTCTGTTAATTGACAGTAGGTTTTCAACAACAACAAAATTTTAAGTTTATTTGATAGCATGAAATCAATTCTAGTTCGGTAATAACTTGCAAATTGATTCCATTGCTAGTTGATTTCCTATTTTGAAACTACTTTCAAAATAATATAGTTTTATGAAAAATACTTTGTGTGATCTTAGTTAGTTTTATATTTTCGTTTCTGTTATTTTACTATTTTAGTGTTTTATTTTCTGTTAAGTTTAATTAGAACAAAAACTATTTTGTGATTGTTGTAGTAGAAGACTCCATAGTTTTTCTTTGAAGTTTCCTTTGGATTCTTATTTGATCTTTATTATTGATTTTATTGCATCAAATTTTATTGTTGTTTGTTATATTGATTGCTAGGATGATTGCTAGTATGAGTGCTTATGTGAATACTATGTTTGATTATATAGATATCATCGGAGAGTGACGAATAGTTCTATCAAGTTATTTTCTTGAGAGCGATATCTATCTTCATCAACCTTACCAGGCAAGTTCACATTGATCATATTTCTACCTATGGTTTTAGTGCATTAGTTTCAACCTTCTTCACCCATTGCATGCAAGTAGGTACTTGTTAACTTTGGTTATTGAGGAGTATGTCATGATAGGCACCCCCTAAACCCTTGTTACTTTGGCCGGGATGTTATTTTGCTATGCTCCTAGTAGACGGGATTTGGTTGAGTGTTTATCATGAGTGTTGTGACAAACTTAATAATAAAGACCTGAAGACTCCAAGACTTGTAAGACCTCAGAACAAAATATACCTCTGGGTGAAGAACGGTTCAGATGGGCTCCCTCGGAAAAACCAGCGGAGGACCCGGAATGCATGGAGAAGCGCCATGACATCTTGCGGAAAGCTTCACCCAGGCTCAGAGAGATGGATGGATATTTCAAGACCGAAGGCTTACCTACACAGCCACAAGTCATTATGGGCTCTGGCTTGGTTGGACAACGTGGTGACTCTGGACGGGCGGTGCTACGAGATGTAGAAGAACGGTAGGATTGGATGGGCACCGACAGAGGCTTAGAGGAACCCGTTGAAAGACCATGTCTTGATCATCTGGTTCTCAAACACCCTGAAGTGCAAGGACTTCAACGGAGGCGATCAAATCTTGTGGGGAACGTGTGCAAAACTCTGCAGAGTACACAAACCTAATCAATTAGCCGTGTCCACGGTCATGGACAACTTGAGCCGAAGGAACTAAAGTTATCAGGAACTCTCAACACCATTTATTATTGACGTGTGTAATATTTATAACTTGGGTATGAGAAATGGTTGGTGGAACCTTCTCATTAACAACCAACAATGTAGTAAATTTTGCTTTTACCCCTCTCTTGTGTTAGGAAAAATTTGCTTTACGCAAAAACTTAAACTACAACCCCATCTGCCATATATGCATATATTATAGATGATATTTTCACTCCTCTCTTTTGTGACCTGCCGGCATATTCAATATGCTGACCTACATGGCTGCAACGTCTTATGTTGCAGATACTTTCTTCGACGAGTAAGAGTACGATTCAGGGTTACGGTTCGCAATCAACCTGCCATTGGTGTTTATTGGGACTCCACTCCCTTTGACTGTTTTCACTGAGATTTTGAGGTATATATCAATTTAACGTTATTTACATGTGATTGCACTTTGATATATACATTGATGTACTGTGTGTGCCAGCATACTGATCCAGGGATGGCACAGATACACAGAGGCTTGACTCGTTTTAAGTCGGGTCGCTACATATATGGTATCACAACACATGTTGACTATAGGACGTGACCCTAGGAAATGGCTTAGAAATAGGAAGATCTTGATAGGAACAACTTTTGTTTTCACTACTCTCATACCTCTTCATTCTTTTACTGAACATTCCCTATTTCAAAACTATAGATGGAGAGCTACAGTGTGAATGAGAGAGAGCACTACGAAGATGTTCTCGGAGGCCCATTTCTCATGGAGCTGGTGCATATGATGAAGTTGCCGATACCGGAGATCAATGTGACCAAGAGGAAGTCTGGATTTTGGGGTGTCAGAACTAAAGTCTTTGGACGTAAAGAAAACCCCAAGACTGAAGACATCAACTATGGCACATTGACCCATGACTGTGATATGGGCATGAACACTGTTGTCCATGATGCTATCGCACGTTTGAGCTATCGTCATCGCGTTGAGTTGGGTACTCACTACTTTGGAAGGCTTGGATGGTAGAAGCCAGATGGATCACACACCATCCTGACAGACGAGCAGAAGGTGAAGTTTTCACCTGTACTGGTGTATAATCAAGAACTGGAACATTATATCAAGAACCTTTAGATGGACCTTCTCTTAGAATTATTTGAGAATGACACACTCCGTGAGAGTCTCAAGACCGAGAAACTGAAGGTAGCCAATGTGAAGAAACACGATCCCGAGATCCAGAAGCTTCCTCAAGACTTGAAGAATAGTCAAGCCATGGCACATGCTGGTGATGTTGAAATCCAGAAGCTCAAGAACCAACTCCTGGAACTACAAGGACGGCATCGAAAACTCTGCGTCAACAGGGATAATCTGGCAAAAGAACTTGAGAATATCAAACATGACCAGGAGAAGCCCACAGATGATGAAGACATGATATGAGCTAGCTTAGTAGTAGTAGCCCCACCATGAGAGAAATAAAGATGAACGTTATTGCGTATTGTGTGATCAACCATACCAACCTTAAGTGGGTGGCGATACTATATTATTGATTGAGCTTTATGAATGTGTGGTTTTGAGTTTAGATACTTTGGTGTCTTTTGTTGTTTATATCTTCTCTCTCTCTCTCTCTTACTCATCTCATCCCAAAAACCTTGGACCCAATAGATGGCGTATGAAGCTGGACTTGTAATCTCTGGACCAATGACCCAACTAGAAGCTGAAATATGGATTCAGAACATGGAGAACCACTTCGTGAGCAATTTGATTTCAAGGAAGTATGAAGTGGCACACGCTCTTCAGTACTTTACCCAATGTGCTGCTATCTGGTGGAAAATGCATCATGCCATACAAGGATTTAGTGGAGCAGAAACTTGGGACGAATTCAAGAAGACTCTGTTAAGATCTTGTCTCATTCGAAAGTATGATGATAACTGCAGAAGAAACCTTGTGCATGCAAGATCTATGGAGAAATAGGACACACCCAGGAAGAACATCATGATGGATGCCCTCATTGTGAATAAAATCACCCAACGAAGGAATGCCCTAGTAGTGAGGTGACTTGTTTCTTGTGTGAAGGAACCACCCACTACCCAGCTCAGTGTCACATTTACCCCAAGGTGCAACAAGTTGTCAAGCAGCAGAAAGATGCAATGAAGGAAACACTCAAGAAGAAGATTTTTGAATAACATGTGATGAGGGAAAATATCGAAGACCCTGATGGACAAAGCCTAACCATATTTTTCTCCAATGCTTGTTACTTATGTGGAGAAGAAGGACACTTTTCAGAGGATTGCACGAAGGAAAGCCATAAATATCTGGGAGATTTCCCGACAGAAAAAAGTAGAGTTGGATCCACTCGAAATAGAAGAATTGGCCAGAATGAAGGAGTCCGTAAAGAAGAGAAAGTACCCCAGCCAGAGTCCAATCCCTACACATAAAGACCTGAGTCATATCAGATGTTTCAAGTGTAAGGGATTGAGCCACTACAACAATATGTGCCCAAGAAGGAAGCAGGAAAACCAAGGAGTAATAGAAAACACCAAGAAGCCCCAAGACTTGTCGGAACTCATTTGTTTTCGTTGCAAGGAAGCATGACATTATGCTAGTAATTGTCCACAGGGGAAGAAAGCTAAAATGGAGTAGTTCAGTTTTGACAATGGCAATAAGTGTAACATGAATCACTCTTGTTTTTCATGAGATTATGGAGTTGAATTTTTGTAACGGAAGTCTCTGAGATTGTAATAACTTCATGAATCAATAAAATTTATTGTGTCATGATTTCCTATGTGGAAACTGTATGCGTTGTTTCTCTATGAACAAAGATCTCTGACCATTTATGAGGATATGAGAAAATATGGTCTATGGAGGCATGCGTATATTTCATTTTAAGTGTGGTAGTAATCGGTAAAACCACATGATCCAAGTAGTAAGAATATACCATGCATACCAAGGAGTGAAATCCACTGAATACTATTGAAGGAAATGCTGGATCATATCAAACTATGGGGATGACAACATATGAATAATGTACCTTGATATTGGAATTCTGAGGAGAGATTAATATGAGGAACAAACACTCTTATTGGTAAACAGACCAATGGCAAGAAATACTGAGTTCAAGGAATACAACCAGTACCAAGGATGCATCCCAAGATTTTCATAAAGGTTGCCCCGAGAGCATGAAGGGATAAGCTATGATGGACCAGCAATTGTTTTCTTAGGAGCACGCATAAAACCTAAGAGTGGTAAAGAATACAATAGATGTTTTTTTCACCTTGCAGAACCAATGGATTTGTACGAACTTCGTTCGTGTGCAAGAGAAATTCTGCAACGCTTGTGAGGATGCCCAAGTGTTAGAATGCGAGATTCGCTAAACCTTATACAGGGTAATGATTTGGGTGCGGAATGGATTGATCACAATGACGACTTACTCTTATCATTCTCTTGCTATTCGGAATGGTAAATCTGAGAGACTTACCCATAGTAGAGAGCCGACGTTCTTTGAAGCTTTTGTTTAAGCCTTGGAATGGTATAGTGAAGACCCATGTAGATGGCAATTGCTGTCACACGTAGGAAATTTTACGGTGAGGATGAAGCCAAGACCCCTTTCTCTGCAGTATAAACACAAATGGTAGACCACCATGAGAATCATCGATATGTTATTTAGAATGATCATGAGACTTGTCAGTTAAGAAGACTCAGTGACGGAAGAAGCTTATATTAACAGAAGAGCACTCGACTTTGATGGAGAACATTATGAATATAATGGAATAGCATCACCAAAGAAGTTACCATGAAGAATGTGAGGAGCCAGATGCCAAGACCCCACAGGATTGTTAGATTTTTGAGGGACCGGTAACTCTCATTTTAAGTGTGGTAGCATCCCACTTTACATGAGATTGGTTTTGTTAGAAGACCCCAAAACTCTAACCTTTCTTTCTAGCCTCTTCGAATCTCGAGGACGAGATTCATTTTAAGTGTGGTAGGTTTGTAACATCCTAAAAATTTGGAATTTTATATTATTATTAAATTGATTGTTTATTTATTTGAATGATTGAAACTTGAGTGAAATTTGAAACTTTTTAAAACTTTTGAATGAGAGGAAATAAAATGAGTTTCCCCTTTTTCTTGTGAATTCAAATTCATCCTTTTAAAATCGGTGAGAGAAGATAACATGAGTTCTTCAATTATAAAGAATTTGAATCATGGTGGCAATTGAATTTCTTTCGGTATTTGATTCGAATTTATTTTTTTGGCACAAGATTTCAACCACAAAAATTTTCCTAACAAAATACTTGCCAAGCAAGAAAGAGAGGAGGTAGCATGACACCCCCGAAAAAATAAAAGTTAGAAGAAAAATAGTGCCAAAAATTTTAAAGACAAAATTTAGATTTTTATTGGATTTAAAAATAAATAAATTTTTATAAAGTTTTTATTTTGTGAAAAATAAGATGTCCACGTGGTGGGAAATAGTTTTTTTTTATAATTTTGATATATAATACTTATATATTTGGAATTACATTTATTTTCTTTTGTACGTTTTACTTTCGTGTTTTTATAAAAAGGAAACAAATCGTTTTATTAGGAAAGCTATCGTGGGCCAGTGGAATATCCGAATCAGGCCCAAAATCCTTTTTCTCCTACCTCTGGTTTCTTTCTTGTGCGCTCACTTTCCTTCTAGGAAACAGCCATGGCACCAGATCCTTCCTTCCCCCGATCTCCTCAAGCCTTCCCTCCGTGCACCTCCTGTCGCCATATATAAGATCCCCACCGCCTCCTCGCTCCATTTTTCCCAAGAACCCCGCCTCTCTTCGCCTCTAGATCGCCAGCCCGACCTCGTCGGAGTACTGCATCAAGACCGAACCAGGAGCCTATGCCGAGCTCCACTCCTCGCCCAGGAGCACCCCGGTGCCACTTGGAACCCCCACCGAGCCTTCCCTCCGCCGGACAAACTCCCCACCACCGCTCCTCCCCACCTCCTCGCCCCTGTAGCCCTCACCGGAGCCCCTGCCCAGGACCGAGCCAGGAGCTCCCTGACGCGCTGTTCGTCGCCCAGGAGCGCCCCCTGACGCCACCTCCCAACGCAAAGACTCCCCTTCGTCGCCCCCACCTCCCCGCCGCCGTCCCCCCCCTCCGGCGTCACCTCCCTCGCCGCCCCACCTTCGGCCGGCCAGGAGCTCGCTGAAGTTCCTGTAGCAGCAGGTAAGGTTTCCTCCCGCTCTCTTGTTTTTTACTCCCCATCGTTAGATCTTAACTAGACGCTCCAGATTAGACTAGCTTACCTCTTCGGTTTTAGTTAGAAAACCAAACCGGTTCTCTGTTAGTTAGCTAAAACTGAAAGGGTTTTCCGTTATATTGCGACCTTCCGTTAGATACCCTAAAACGCGCACGATTTCCAACCAATCAGGATCTGCCACGTCACCTTTTTCTTTTTAATCATTTTCTGTTTTTAATTCTGAAATAGATTTGACCTGATTTTAGATTGCTTATAACTTTTAATCTATAACTCCAATTGAGGTGATTCTTTTTTGCATTGAATCACAAATTTTATTTAGTTTCTGTTGATATAAAATTTTACCATGTTCAAAATTTTAAATTTTGAATTTAAACAGATTTGGTTTAAATCTTGTTCTGTTAATATCTGGAGTTTAAAAATAGATTTTTAATTGATTCTTTTTGCTACTGATCACTAGTGATGTTATTTACCAGTACGCAAAATTTCAGAATTTTTGGAATAATTTAACTCATTATTTCATGTGATACAGATTCTGTTTTAGTTCTATTTAGGATTATTAATATTTATTTTGCTATAATTGTTTTTAATTTATTTTAATTTATACTTGAGAAAGGTTATATTTTGTTTTTTGTTAGTTGGCAGTAGGTTTCCAACAACAACAAAATTTTAAGTTTATTTGATAGCATGAAATCAATTCTAGTTCGGTAATAACTTGCAAATTGATTCCATTGCTAGTTGATTTCCTATTTTGAAACAACTTCCAAAATAATATAGTTTTATGAAAAATACTTTCTGTTATGTTACTTAATTTTATATTTTCTTTTCTGTTATTTTACTATTTTAGTGTTTTATTTTTTGTTAAGTTTAATTAGAACAAAAACTATTTTTGTGATTGTTGTAGTAGAAGACTCCATAGTTTTTCTTTGAAGTTTCCTTTGGATTCTTATTTGACCTTTCTTATTGATTTTATGGCATCAAATTTTATTGTTGTTTGTTATATTGATTGCTAGGATGATTGCTAGTATGAGTGTTTATGTGAATATACTATGTTTGATTATATAGATATCATCGGAGAGTGACGAATAGTTCTATCAAGTTATTTTCTTGAGACCGATATCTATCTTCATCAACCTTACCAGGCAAGTTCACATTGATCATATTTCTACCTATGGTTTTAGTGCATTAGTTTCAACCTTCTTCACCCATTGCATGCAAGTAGATACTTGGAAACTTTGGTTATTGAGTAGTATGTTATGATATGGACCCCCTAAACCCTTGTTACTTTGGCCGGGATTTTATTTTGCTATGCTCCTAGTAGACGGGGTTTGGTTGAGTGTTTATCATGAGTGTTGTGACAAACTTAATAATCAAGACCTGAAGACTCAAAGACTTGCAAGACCTCAGAAAGAAATATACCTCGGAAAAACCAGCGGAGGACCGGGGATGCATGGAGAAGCACCATGACATCTTGCGGAAAGCTTCACCCAGGCTCAAAGAGATGGATGGATATTTCAAGACCCAAGGCCTACCTGCACAACCCCAAGTCATTATGGGCCCTGGCTTGGTTGGCCAACGTGGTGACTCTGGACGGGCGGTGCTACGAGATGTAGAAGAACGGTAGGATTGGATGGGCACCGACAGAGGCTTAGAGGAACCTGTTGAAAGACCATGTTTTGATCATCCGGTTCTCAAACACCCTGAAGTGCGAGCACTTCAACGGAGGCGATCAAATCTTGTGGGGAACATGTGCAAAACTCTGCAGAGTACTCAAAACCAATCGATTAGTCGTGTCCACGGTCATGGACAACTTGAGCCGAAGGAACTGAAGTTATCAGGAATTCTCAACACCATTTATTATTGATGTGGGTAATATTTATATCTTGGGTATGAGAAATGGTTGGTGGAACCTTCTCATTAACAACCAACAATGTAGTAAATTTTGCTTTTACCCCTCTCTTGTGTTAAGAAAAATTTGATGTACGCAAAAACTTAAAATACAGCCCCACCTGCCATATATGCATATAGTATAGATGATATTTTCACTCCTCTCTTTTGTGACTTGCCGGCATATTCAATATGCTAACCTACACGGCTGCAACGTCTTATGTTGCAGATACTTTCTTCGACAAGTAAGAGCACGATTCAGGGTTACAGTCCGCACTCAACCTGTGTTGGAGTTTATTGGGACTCCACTCCCTTTGACTGTTTTCGCTGAGATTTTGAGGTATATATCAATTTAATGTTATTTAAACGTGATTGCACTTTTATATATACATTGATTTACTGTGTGTGCCAGCATACTAATCCAGGGATGGCAAAGATACACAGAGGCTTGACTCGTCTTGAGTCGGGTCGCTACATATAAGAAGCATATTCCATACTTTCGGTATTGTTATAAATTGAGTCTTAATTTATAATTGCATAATAGGTACTGTATTCTAACTTATCCATGACTTATACGCCCCCATATAATCCATAGCATCATCAAAACAAGCAAACTATGCACGCAAAAGAGAATCTGTTTAAAACAGAACAGTCTGTAGCAATCTATAAAGATCCCATAATTCTGTAAATATAAAAATTCTGAAAATTAGTACAACATGGATAATTTGTACATAAATACTGATTAAAAAATACAAGAATTTAGCACGCTCGAGCACAGAAATAAAATTCTGCACTCGAGATGAAAGTTTATATTTTTGCATAGCATCAATCATATTCATCAAATAAGTTATCCCAAAGGCTTTACTTGGCACAAACACTAATTAAAATATAAAAACATAATAATTATAGAGTAAATAATCAGGTCAATACAAAAGAACAGATAGTAAAAAATTAAAATTAAGATTACTATTGGGTTGCCTCCCAACAAACGCTATTGTTTTATGCCCCTAGCTAGGCATAATGCATAGTTTCAAGTGTTGTCATCTTTGACACTCAACCCATAAGTGGCTATCATGGCTGATTCATAAGGTGGTTTAATTCTATTTCTAGGGAATTGTTCCATCCCTTTCTTTAATTTGAATTGGAACCTTATGTTTCCCTCCTTCATGTCAATAATTGCACCTATAGTTTGTAAGAATGGCCTTCCAAGTATTATGGGACAAGAAGGATTGCAATCAATATCAAGCACAATTAAATCTACAGGCACATAATTTTTATTTGAAATAATAAGAACATCATTAATTCTACCTAAAGGTTTCTTGATAGTAGAATCCGCAAGATGCAAATTTAGGGAACACGCTTCAATATTGGTGAGACCAAGCAAATCACATAAAGTTTTTGGTATGGTTGAAACACTAGAACCAAGATCACACAAAGCATTGAATTCATATTTATTTTGATAGTAGGTTCCCACTCATCATACAATTTTCTAGGAATAGAAACTTCAAGTTCAAGTTTCTCATCATAAGCTTTCATCATAGCTTCTACTATATGTTCGGTAAAAGCTTTGTTTTGTTCATAAGCATTGGGTGAGATAATAATGGATTACAGCAAGGAAATACATTCTATTATGGAGCATTTCTCATAATTAAAGTCCTTATAATCCAAGATAGTGGGCACATCACTAGCTAAAGTTTTGACATCTCCAAACCCGCTTTTTCCAATTTTAGCATCAAAATTATCACCCTCCAAGCAAACGGGACGCTCCTCAACTAGAGTTGAGTTATCTCCAGTCCCATTATCATTTATATTCCTAGAGGTAAACACAGATTCAATAGGAGAAACACCAATCATTTTAATATCTTCATCATGATTTCGGTAAAAACCGGGTGGAAGAGCCTTTTCTAAGAATTCCCGCTTAGATCTCAACTTAGCGGTCCTCTCCTTACTTTCATTAATAGATATTTGGATACATTTAGTAGACTCAATAAAATCATGCTTAGGTGGCAGCACCTTGCTATTAAGAGTTTCTAGATCAAGAGCAATTCTATCCATGTTTTTAGCCAGAGTATCAACAACATGCAATTTTTCTTCTACCATAGTATCAAAAACATTTTGTGAATTAATGAATTATTTAATTATGTTCTCAAGATCAGAGGGTATCCTATTAGCATTTGTAGAAGAATTTACATAAGAATTTCCATAGTTATTAGAGGAATTACCCGGATACGGTCTAGCATTGAAATTTCGTCTATAAGCATTGTTGTTGAAATTATTTCGTGAGATGGAGTTCACATCAATAGCATCATTATTTTTCTCAATCAAGGTAGACAAAGGCATACCATGGGGATCAAAATGAGTATTTTTACTAGCAACCATATTCATAAGAGCATCCACTTTTTCACTCAAAGTAGCAATTTCTTTAACAGAATTTACCTTCTTACCAGTTGGAGCTCTTTGGGTATGCCATTGAGAATAATTTGTCATAATATTGTCCATAAGTTTGTTCGCCTCTCCTAAGGTCACATCCATGAAGCTACCACCAGCAGCAGAATCTAGAAGATTTCTAGAGACAAAGTTTAGTCCAACATAGAAATTTTGGATAATCATCCACAAGTTTAAACCATGAGTTGGAAAATTTCTTATCATTAATTTCAATCCCTCCCATGCTTGTGCAACATGCTCATCATCTTGTTGTTTAAAATTCATTATTTTATTTCTAAAGGAGATGATCTTAGGAGGACGAAAATACTTGGCAATGAAAGCATCCTTACACTTATCCCACGTTCCAACACTACTACGAGGTAAAGATGAAAACCAAGCTTTAGCTCTATCTCTTAGAGAAAAAGGAAATAATTTTAATTTCAAAATATCATTATCCATATACTTTTTCTTTTGCATATCACATAATTCAACAAATGTATTAAGATGAGCAACGGGATCCTCATTAGGACTTCCCGAAAATTGATCTTTCATCACAAGATTTAGCAATGCAGCATTAATATCAAAATCCTCCACACTAGTGGCGGGTGATGGGAAACGTCGCATGGGAAACAACAATTTTCCTACGCACACGCAATACCTATCATGGTTATGTTCATCTACGAGAGGAGATTTCCGATCTACATACCCTTGTAGATCGCACAGCAGGAAGCGTTAATAAACGCGGTTGATGTAGTGGAATGTCCTCACGTCCCTCGATCCGCCCCGCGAACTATCCCACGAACCGTCCCAACGATCTGTCCCACGATCCGCTCCGATCTAGTGCCGAACGGATGTCACCTCCGTGTTCAGCACACGTACAACTCGACGATGATCTCGACCTTCTTGATCCAGCAAGAGAGACGGAGAGGTAGATGAGTTCTCCGGCAGCGTGACGGTGCTCCGGAGGTTGGTGGTGATCTATCTCAGCAGGGCTCCGCCCGAGCTCCGCAGAAACACGATCTAGAGGAAAAACCGTGAAGGTATGTGGTCGGGCTGCCGTGGCAAAAGTTGTCTCAAATCAGCCCTAATACCTCAGTAGATATAGGAGGGAGGGGAGGTACCTTGCCTTGAGTCTCAAGGAGCCCCAAGGGGTCGGCCGAAGTGGGGGGAGGAGGATTCCTCCACCAGCCCTAGTCCAACTAGGATTGGAAGGTGGAGTCCTTCTCTATTTCCCACTTCCCCCTTTTTTTCTCTTTGATTTTCTTTCTCTCCTGCGCAGGGGCCTTCTTGGGCTTGCCCACCAGCCCACTAAGGGCTGGTGCGGCACCCCTGAGGCCTATGGGCTTCCCCGGGGTGGGGTGGCCCCCCCGGTGAACATCTGGAACCCATTCGTCACTCCCGGTACATTCCCGGTAATGCCAAAAACTTTCCGGTAATCAAATGAGGTCATCCTATATATCAATCTTCGTCTATGGACCATTCTGGAAACCCTTGTGATGTCCGTGATCTCATTCGGGACTCCGAACAACAATCGGTAACCAGCCATATAACTCAAATACGCATAAAACATCGTCGAACCTTAAGTGTGCAGACCATGCGGGTTCGAGAACTATGTAGACATGACCTGAGAGACTCCTCGGTCAATATCCAATAGCAGGACCTGGATGCCCATATTGGATCCTACTTATTCTCCGAAGATCTTATCGGTTGAACCTCAGTGCCAAGGATTCATATAATCACGTATGTCATTCCCTTTGTCCTTCGGTATGTTACTTGCGTGAGATTCGATCGTCAGTATCCGCATACCTATTTCAATCTCTTTTACCGGCAAGTCTCTTTACTCGTTCCGTAATACAAGATCCCGTGACTTACACTAAGTCACATTGCTTGCAAGGCTTGTGTGTGATGTTGTATAACCGAGTGGGCCCCGAGATACCTCGTCACACAGAGTGACAAATCCCAGTCTTGATCCATACTAACTCAACGCACACCTTCGGAGATACCTATAGAGTATGTTTATAGTCACCCAGTTACGTTGTGACGTTTGATACACACAAGGTATTCCTCCGGTGCCAGTGAGTTATATGATCTCATGGTCGTAGGAATAAATACTTGACACGCAGAAGAACATTAGCAACAAAATGACACAATCAACATGCTGCGTTCATTAGTTTGGGTCTAGTCCATCACATGATTCTCCTAATGATGTGATCCCGTTATCAAGTAACAACACTTGCCTATGGTCAGGAAACCTTGACCATCTTTGATCAACGAGCTAGTCAAATAGAGGCTCACTAGGGACAGTGTTTTGTCTATGTATCCACACAAGTATTGTGCTTCCAATCAATACAATTATAGCATGGATAATAAACGATCATCTGAACAAAGAAATATAATAATACCTATTTTATTATTGCCTCTAGGGAATATTTCCAACAACGGGTGGTATCGGAGTACTAATAAAATCATTATTATTAGTATTTGGGAAGTCACACAATTTAGTAGTATCAAATTTAGTAGTATCTTGAGACATGGTGACCGAACAAGCAAAGCAATAAGGAAGACAAGTAAACTAGCAAGCGACAAAGTAAACTAGCAACAAGCAAAGGTAAATATTTATGTATTTTTAAATTTTATGTGTCAAACTAAATATAACAGCAAATAATAACAAGAACAAGTGAATTAAAATTTGTGAGAAGCTAGTTGATAGTTGGTGATGGTACTCCTTGACAACGGTGCGAGAAATCCTTCCTGATGACTGTGATCTTCGTTGGGTTTTCCGTGAAGAGGAACAGGTTATCGCAACACAATGCGGGTAAGTATTTCCCTTAGTTATGAAACCAAGGTTTATTGAACCAATTGGAATACCAATCCTCAACCGTCTTCAACGACTGTACACAAAGAAAAAAACAACTTGCACCCAACGCAGGCAAGAGGCTTGTCAATCCCCTTGATCTCGTTATTTGCAAGCAAATGAGGTGTGTAGAAAATTGCTGATATTTATAAATTGCAAAATAAAATAAAACAAAAATAATGACAGCAAGGTAGTAGTAGCGTTTTTAAATATATAAGTGAATAGACCCGGGGGCCGTAGTGTTCCTTGTGGCATCTCTCATGGCAAAGGCATATGGTGGGTAAACAAATTACTGTTGTGCAATTGATAGAACATCGAATAATTATGAATTTTTCACGGCAATGATCATGTGTATATAGGCATCACGTCCATAAGAAAATTGGCCGACTCCTGCCTGCACCTATTACTATTACTCCACTTCAAGAGCGCTTCTATGCTTGCCTCTCTACGTATTAAGTAAAAACAGAGTAATGCTTGGAGATCAATGGCATGATGTAGACAAAGTAAACTCAAGTAATATGAATAAACCCCATCGTTTTATCCTTAGTGGCAGCAACACAAAGACGCATCTTGTCCCCTTCTGTCACTGGGATATAGAAATTCGCTAGGTTGAACCTACTACAGCACACCACTCCCACTGAAGACATATTAATCTAGTTGGCCAAACTATCTCAATAGATCAAAGAGCATTACGAAGCTATGATGATCATGCAATTAAGAATCATAATAATTAGAGGTGACTCAAATACTTTTCATTAATAATATGAACAACAACCCACAATTCATCGGATCCCAACAAACACACCATACATAGTGATTACATCGGATAGATCAAAGCGAAGATGCGATGAACATGGTATTGAAGATCATAAGAGAGAGAGAGATTTCCATCTAGGTACTTCCTTGAGACCGGTAGGTGTGTGGTGAACTACTCACACATCATGGTGAGGGCAGAAAGGTTGATGGAGAGGCCCTCCGTGATTGGTCTCCCATCCGTCAGGTCACCAGAACGGAGGTTTAGATGGCCTCCCGTCGGAACAGATACTTGCAGCGGCAGAAAAAGTGTTTTGGGAGTGCTCTTAGGGTTTTCGGAATATTTGTGAATTTATAGGCCAGAGAGAGACGTCGGGAGGCATCCAGGGGGGGGGGGGGGTACAAGCCATCAGGGCGTGACCAAGCCCTCGGCCGCGCCCTATTTTCTTGTTCCTCGCTCGTGCGGCCCCTCGTCCACTTTTGATGCTTGCAGATCTTGATATAGTCGAGAAAAAATCATATAAAAGTTTCGTGACATTTGGACTTTGTTTCGTAGGGTAAACCTACAAAGAAAAAAACACTTAGAAAACTGGAACTGGCACTGGGCACAGGGTCAATAGGTTAGTGCTCAAAAATATTTTAAATTAGTATATAAATGCACAAAAAAGTATCCTATAATGATAATATACTAGCATCGAACAGTAAAAAATTATAGATATGTTGGAGACGCATCACTCCTTCCTTGACCATGTCAAAGAAGGAGAAGGCAGATGTAGACATCCTGGTGATTGATCTGGTAGCATTAGTGCAGACGGTTGTCAATGGGATGGACCTACTCGAGGTCTTCTTCCAACGGAGGGTCCAACCCCTCCATGCCAGGGCCCGCCCCATGTGGAGGTATGAAGGGCCGAATGACCCAACCCGTGTTCACCCGGAGGAGCTTGGCATGGAGGAGTTGGAGAACAAGCTTAAGGACATCACCCCAGTGCACGACAACCCAGGGGGCACCAAGCTGGTGCCCCCTTTCTCACAGGAGAACCTGCTGAATGAGGTAATTTCTTGTTCATTTTATTCGAGTGACCTTTATTGTTGTAGTTTTCCGTCACTGCACATGAACTTATTTTCTTCACTCAGAAGGCCTTTACAACGTTGATTAGCTCGGTGCTCGTAGTTGACCGTATGACGATTGATGTGGCAAGTGACACCGAGCATCCCGAAATCTTGGGAGGTGATGATGAAAACGGCGACGAGGAGGAGTCCCAGGAGAGTGACAATGACAACACACACGGTGATGAGGCGGAGTTCTCCCCATCTGACGAAGTTCTGGCCGAGGCTCGTTCCAAGGTGCGTCAGGACCCTGGAGTTCACACTGGAGGTGCCAAGACTTCGTGTGTCGCTAAGCCAACTATGTCGTCTATGACGACTCGCAAGTTCAAATCGGGACGGAGCAAGCCCGTGGTGTCACTGGAGAAAGCCGCCAAGCAACCCAAGACTACGGCCTCCAAGCCTCGGAAGGCTGTTATCCCACGCATCAAGGTGGACATGCTAGTGGCCTCAGTGTAAGTGTTTTCGTTGAATGGTGTAATTTTTTGAATGATGTTTCCTGATTGACACTAGAGTAACATTTGCTTCTGAACGTCTTTGTTATAGAGCTGATACCTATACCACCTCGCTTGAACCCAAATCTTCGGAGAAGGGTCAAGCTGACGCCAACGCCGCATCCTCCAAGGGTAGTACTTAAACTCATTCGTACTTCATTCGGGACTTGTGGTTTCCCTTTGTAATAAATCGCCGAGTGCCTTTCGATGCTTGTAGGGCCACGTAATGTGATCGAGCTTGATCCACTCTGCCCTCCGGTCATCGACGATGTGGCGATGCAGGACACCACTCCTAGCCGAGTGACTAGTTCTTGAGTTGTCAAGGTTATGACTCCCGCGCAGGGTGCCACTTCGACTAGAGCATCACTCAAAACTGGTCCGACTGTCACACTGCCAACTCCTCCAATGGCCAACATCTTCGAGCTGCACCATATCCCAGAGGACCAAGAGGGTGCATGTAAGGAGGCCTTAGCCCAACTGGGTGTGATGACTGGACGACTGAAAGAGGCGCATAACACCAGCGAGGTCTTGGAGAAGAACGTTCGGGTAAGTTCCATTGTGAAAGTTGATCTCAGTCGGGAGTTTTCCCTTTGCATTTTTCTTGTTTATGATCTCGAGTGGGTTTGCATTGAGCACTCCCACTAGGTGTTCTCTGTCAGTGAGGGCACGCTGAGTACACCCATTGGGTGTCGTCCCCGAGACTACTGTCGACTGAAGCAGTCGACGGTAGTCTTATTTCCTATTTTTACTTGACATAGATATATAGGGTACATGACCCTTTGTCCGTCTCCTCATCCTTACAGTGGGGGCGCGTTGAGCGCACCCACTGGGTGTAGTCCCCGAGACTGTCGTCGTTGTCGATGGTAGTCTTAGTGTTCCATTGCTGAATTTTGAATAATTGTGTTTGTTGCTGGCAGAACTACTATGGGCTCGGGAGCCGCTACGATACCATGGAGAAAGAGGTGCAGGACCTGCGCCTCATCCTTGATGCCAAGAAAGATAAGAGTGAGCGCATGGTGTAGGAGAAACACTCACTCGAAGGTAACCATTTCCCATCCGACTGCCTTAAGACTTGATCTATCTCCCTGTGCGACTGAGGTTGTTTTACCAGATCAACTTGACGAGAGGTTGAAGGCTTCTATTTCTTTAGTTACTATGAAGGAGGCCCTCAATAAGAGGGAGGAGGATATGGCGTCTGCCTGGAAGGAAGCTAACCAGAAGATCAAAGCAACTCACGCCAAGCTCAAATCAGTCGAGAAGCTCAAGGAGGAGAAGAAACTTTTGGAGGTTGCCGAAAAGAAGTCCACTGAATAACTTGTCGAACTAAAGACGCATTACGCTGAGTGGGAGAACAAGCTTGAGCAGGTAACCGCCAAGAAGCTCGAATTGGAGCAGTTCATCAAGGACTTTGGTTAGGAAATGGGCAAAAAACTGAAAGGTATGCCATGGATCCGAGTAATTCTTTGCCATATCTTTGCAATTTCTGAGTGGTATTTGATGTCCCTTGTCATTTTCTTGTGTTTAGAATTTCGCATCAAAATTGATGAAGAGACTGAGAGGATCGAAGCTGAATCCATAAAGGGGTCTTTTCAGGGATAACATAACTCTATCTCTTCTCCGACTAGAAGACCATATCGACCATGTGCTGGTCTCCTTCAAGTGGCTTGATCAGCTGTCTTGGAGATCGACCAAGAGGTTGCTCCTGGTGAATAATTATCCAAGGATGTGCAAGCCATCATTGATCAAGTGAAGGAGGTACCTAGCCGAGTGCGGTCTTGGAAGAAATCAGCAGCTCGAGCTGGAGCCGACATCTCCCTCTCGCTTGTCCGCATCCGTTACAAGGGAGTGGATGAAGAGAAGCCGAAGAACCTCAAGGTCACCAACAGGAAGAATGCTAAGTTTGAGGACTTCATGGAGATGTTCATGGAGGCTCCACTCTGATTGCTGACGGGGTCGACCTTCACACATTCGTGGAAGTTGTGGCTTTGTCGTCCTTTGAGTGATACTCAAAAAAAGACATTAAATTTGATTTGCCTCAAAATGCCGAGTGGTTGATGTAACCTTTTAACTCTGAGTGAGCCACACGCTCGTTCTATCCATACTCTTTCTTTGAACCAAATGCAGTTTTCATTTGGTTTAGCTTCATTCGAATTTTGAGTCTTCGAATGTTCAACGTGCTCGTGTAGGGGGTACCGGAATACTTAGGCGATTGTTTGATCGCGACTAAGTTCCTGAGTGTGACTAATGTTCTCACTTGGGGTTAATTCAGGCTTAGGCAAAAACAGGATCACAGCTAAGACCCCGAGCGTGAATGACGTCCTCACTCGGGGTAGGTCTTATATTAGGTAAATTCAGGTTCGTAGCTAAGAAATGAAGGTCGTTATTGCAGGCTAATGATTGTCGTCCTCATCTTGACATCCGAGTGAGGGCCGTGTTCTCATTCGAAACCATTTTTACTTAGGCGAAAGCAGGTTCGCAGCTAATCCCCCGAGCGTGGAGGACGTCCTCACATGGGGCAGGTTTTATCTTAGGCGAATTTAGGTTTGCAGCTAAGAAATGAAGGTAGTTCCTGCGAACTAATGATGGTCCTGTCCATCTTGGTGCCCAGGTGAGGGTCTGATAACCCACAAGTGTAGGGGATCATTTGTAGCCTTTTTCGATAAGTAAGAGTTTCGAACCCAACGAGGAGCTAATGGTAGAACAAATATTTCCTCAAGTTCTATCGACCGCCGATACAACTCTATGCACTCTTAATGTTTGCTTTACCTAAAACAAGAATAAAACTAGAAGTACTTTGCAAGAAAATAAAGAGCTATTAAATAAAAGTAAGGGATCTTTAGTAGAAAGCTTTTTGTGTAACACAAGAAAAAGATTGTCCATAGGCAATTGAATATAACATGTTAGACACTTATCATGTGCAATGAGGGAGAGGCATACACTAACACACTTTCCCTACTTGGATCATATGCGCTTACGATTGTACCTCTAGCAAGCATCCACAACTACTAGAAATCATTAAGGTAAACCCAACCATAACATTAAACATCAAGTCCTCTTTACTCCCATACGCACACAACTACCTTACTCCGGTGTAAGTTTCTGTCACTCTCGCCACCCACTATAAGCGAATCATGAACATATTGCAAACCCACCAGCGTGTATCCTTCACATGTGAGCCTTATAGAAGGCACCTTAGGACGACACCATATCAACACATAACTCATATCAATAACATCATATCACAATTAACCCATAGGACAAAATGGATCTACCTAAACATCATAGGATAGCTACATATCACTGGGAAATAGTATGTAGTGTTGAGCATCATATTTAAGTAGAGACTTACAAGTGTGAAAAGAGGTGTTACATTTCTGCATAGAGGGGGAGAGATTGGCGTTGATGGCGGCAAGATTGTTGATGTAGATCGCCGTCACGCTCCTTGCCCTGGCGGCACTCCGACGCCACCGGGAGAGAGGGGGAGAGAGACCCCCTTATTCTTCTCCTTCCTTGTCCTCCCCCTAGATGGGAGGATATTTCTCCTCTAATCCATGGCCTTCATGGAGGCAGAAGGGTGAGCCCCTCCGAGATTGGATCTCCCTCTCTGTTCTCTTCTGTTTTGCATTCCTGTTTTCTAGCCCTTCATTGTTTCATAAATTCCCGGAGATCCGTAACTTCTATCGGGCTGAAATTTTGATGGGGTTTTTATCCATAAATTAGCTTTCTTGTGCCTGAAGAAGATCCCAAAAAGGCTTAAGAGGTGAACACTAGGCACCACCACACACTTTGGTGCCTAGGTGCATCCTGGTGGGCAGTGGAGGCTGTGGGCCTTCGTTTGCATTGATTCCGCCTCTCAAAAATCACATATATTCCAAAGTAATTCTACATAAATTTTTATCGTGTTTGGACTTTGTTTGAAATGGATATTCTGCGAAACAAAAAACATGCAACAAATACGAATTCACACTTGGCACTTGATCAATATATTAGTCCAATAAATCATATAAAATATTGCCAAAATATGTGGAAGTTGTATAATATTGGCATGGAACAATAAAAAATTATAGATACGACGGAGATGTATCAGCATCCCCAACCTTAATTCCTGCTTGTACTTGAGTAGGTAAATGATAAAAACAGAATTTTTGATGTGGAATGCTACCTAGCATATTCTTGATCATATATCTAATCATGTCATAAATATTAAGACAGAAGTGATTCAAGGCAATAGTCTATCATTTGACAAAAAGACATCCATACTGAGGTTTACTAGCAAACAGTCATGTCCTTTCAAAATAACAATGCTTGAAGAATTCTATGTGTACAAAATCATATAGCTTGTCAAGCTTGGTCTTCCTATCATAAGGTATAAATAATGAGCACCCGTGTGTCAAATCAAGCAATTGGATTGTACTTTCTAACGCACTTGAGCTTTTTACTACTCACTCAATACATGAGAGTGAACCATGGATATAGCAGAAAGGTGTAATAGAATATGGCGGTAGGTTTCAAAGGCGTAAAAGTGAAGAAGAAAGTCTCGCATCAACTCGGTGTATCAATGGGCTATGGAGATGCCCATCAATAGATATGAATGCGGGGAGTAGGGATTGCCATGCAACGGATGCACTAAGATTTATAAGTGTATGAAAGATCAATATGAAAACTAAGTGGGTGTGCATCAAACTCTATAACAAAAAATTCCCACTAGTATATGAAAGTGACAACATAGGAGACTCTCCATATGAAAAACATGGGGATACTTTGAAGCACAAGTCTGGAATTAGCATGCCCCTTCTCTCTTTTCTCTCATTTTTTTCTCTTCTTTTTTATTTCCTTTTTTCCTTTTTTTCTTTCTCTTCTTTTTTCATTCTGATGGGCTCATTTGTCCTCCCCCATTTTTCATTTTTTGTCCAGAGTCTCATCTCGACTTGTGGGGGGGATCATAGTATCCGTCATGCTTTCCTCATTGGGACAATGCTCTAATCATGAATAATGATGATCACCACACTTCTATTTATTTACAGCTCAATATTACAACTCGATACCTAAAACAAAGTATGACTCTATATGAATGCCTCTAGCAGTGTACGAGGATGTGCAATGATCTAGCATAGCACGAACATAAAAAAATGGACAAGCCATGGAAATGTCATGCTAGCTATCCTACGATCATGCAGAACAATATGACAATGAATGCTCAAGTCATCAAAAAGGAAGCGGTGGAAGTTGCATGGCAATTTATCTCGGAATGGCTATGGAAATGCCATAATAGGTAGGTATGGTGTCTGTTTTAAGGAAGATATAATAAGGCTTATGTGTGATAGAGCATATCATATCATGGGGTTTGGATGCACCTCCGAAGTTTGCACTGACTTTTGAGGTGAGAAAGGGCAATGCACGGTACCATAGAGGCTAGGAAATTGCGGAAAGGTAAGAGAGCGTATATACATGGATTCACATTACTCATAAATAACTCAAAACTTATTGCAAGATTTTATTAGCTCTCTCGAAGCAAAACACTACTCGCATGCCTTGAAGGAGAGGATTGGGAGGACTTAACCATCGCGCGACTCCGATTATAACAACACAAAAGATTTCAATCAAAGATAAATTATGCTCCAACTTCATCGCATAACCGAAGACTATATGTGCTTGCTTAGGGAATCACAAACCTTAACATCAATATTCTTACTAATCCACAATCATCAACAATTGCACCCACATATTACTATCTTAATGACGCAAAACTATTGCAAGGAATCAAACATATCATACTTAGTGATCTACAAGTTTTATATAGGATTCTATGACTAACCATGTAAATGACCATTTACTTTTGAATCTGTAAATATATATAAGTGAAGCATGAGAGTATGATTATTTCTACAAAAGACCATGCTCTAATAAATATAAGTGAAGTAGAAGAGCATTGTACAAATAGCGGGTTCTATATGTAGAGAAACAGGCAACCCAAACTTCAAATGATATAAGTGAAGCACATGAAGCATTCTATAAATAAACCATGGACTATCTCATACCATCATGTGCATAAAATAAAAGTGAAAACTAAACACAAAAGACGCTCCAAGATTTACGCATATCGCGTGAACAAAACAAAGACGAAAACATACCGATACTTGTTGAAGAAAGATGGGATGCCTTCCGGGGCATCCCCAAGATTAGACTCTTGATTATACTTGGATATTTACTTGGGGTGCCTTGGGCATCCCCAAGCTTTAACTCTTGCCTCTCCTCCATCTCCACATATTGAGACCTCCTCAAACTTCGAACACTTCATCCACACAAAACTTAACAAAAAACTCGTGAGATCCGTTAGTACAATAATGCAAATTACTACCTTAAATATTGCCGAAAACCCATTCATATTTAGTTTTTGCATTATATATACTAAAATATAACTTCTCCATGGTTTATACCATCGATACAGTCGATACTTTCATCAAAACGAGCAAAATAATGCATCAAAAACAGAATATGTCAAAAACAGGATGGTCTGTAGTAATCTACACATTGACCATACTTCCGTAACTTCAAACATTCTGAAAAATTAGGAAGAAATAAATTTTTGCTTATAATTACTGTGTAAATATTTCAGAAACTTTCGATGTTCCAGTAAAAACGTAAATTCACGCACTACAGCCAAAGTTTCTGTTTTTGCACCGCGCATACCAACAAGCAATCTAATCATCCTAAAGGCAAATCTTGGCACTTTATTTTATAATACAATGGTATTTCTAAAAGGGGATAGTTATTTTCGTTGAAAAGTTTCTCTAATCAAGATTCACAATGTTTCCGTGGGCATGGGAAAGTTCAAGGCTAGCCCCCACTTCAACGGTGCTTGTCCTTCTCACTTTCACTTTTCTTTTGGAAAAAGATTTAAGTTCCCCACTTCATTTTTTTGTTTTTAAATATTTTATAAGCATACAACATAAATAAATGACTCTCTAAAACTTCTAGGTTGTCTCTCTGACAGCGCTTTCTTTAAAGCCATTAAGCTAGGCATAAAGTTCTCAAGTAATGGATCCACCTGGATCCCAAGGTATATAATAGCCAATTTTAATTAACAATGATTTGTAATTTAGTAGTGAACACAAAGCAACATATATAATGCAATGACAAAGTCTAATTCACTTTCTATGCATCTGGATCTCATAAAATAACAATTTATGCACATCAAGTAAAGGCTAATACATAGGAGAAGCCGTTTCATGCAATTTTATTGTGTTGGAAACATAAAGAGGTGAAGATGTAGTTCCTATCTCATAATAATTGCATGTACGAGAAGAAATAACATGCATACTATATCCATCAAAATCATCATGTGAAGTAGTAAAATGCAACCCATCAATATAATTAAGTGCAAACTTATCCAATATAGTGTGTTGGGAGAATTGAAAAATATAATAGGACTATCATGTGTGGGTGCAATAGAAACAATTTGATGCTTAACATAAGGAACTACATCAATTTCATATTCATAAACATAATTCATATTGACGGCCACAAGCATAGCAAGCATCAATTTCAGCAAAAAGGGATATTTCAAAAGAATCAATGGGATCATAGTAGTTATCATAGCATTCATCCTTCAGTAAGCACGAAGGGAAATTAAACAATGTACGAGTTGAATAGTTACTCTAATTAGAAGGTGGGCATGGGTAGCTAATCTGCTCTTCCTCGTTTTGTTCTTCGCTCTCCATCTCATTTTTTTCATGTAATGAGATCACAGTTTCACCAATTTCTTCTTCCATAGACTCATGCAAAATATTAGTCTCTTCTTGGACAGCGGAGACTTTCTCAAGAAATTCATCAATATCGTAATTGTATTCATAATTCTCATAGCAATATTTAAATATAGCAAAATTTTCAGGTGTGTAAACAACATCCATAATTTTCACACTTTTCAAACAAAGATTCAATTTCATAAGCACTATTGAAAGCAACAATTATTCTTCTATCTTTACCACATCATAGTAATCATATATACCATTAGCATCAGAAGCTAAGGTTTCATTATAATTAAATTCACATGAAAAGGGAAGGTATCGAGCCTTCATCCTAAAGCAACAAGTATAATCATATCTTTCGCATAAAGAGCAAGTAAATAAAAGTAGGGGATGTTTAGTAGAAAGTTTTTGTGTAAGAAAGAAAAAGATTGTCCATAGGTAATTGAATACAACATGATCAAGGTTGTTAGAATCGTGATTCTGAATCGGATCGGAGCTCCGTTGGTAGGATTGTGAATCGTAGAATCATAACTACTAGGATCGTAGAAACTTAGATTCTATGAGCAAAATCATAGAATCGGAGGGGCTATTTTGGATCGTAAAGTCCTAAGATTCTAAGACTTGAGTCACGATTCTAACAACTTTGAACATGATAGATACTTATCATGTGCAATGAGGGAGAGGCATACGCTAACACACATTTCGTACTTGGATCATATGCACTTATGGTTCGACCTCTAGCAAGTATCCGCAACTACTAGAAATAATTAAGGTAAACCCAACCATAGCATTAAACATCAAGTCCTCTTTACTACCATACGCACACAACTACCTTACTCGGGTGTAAGTTTCTGTCACTCACGCCACCCACTATAAGAGAATCATGAACATATTGCAAACCCTCCGGCGTGTATCCTTCACGTGTGCGCTTCATGGAAGGCAACTTAGGACAACACCATATCAACACACAACTCATATCAATAACATCATATCATAATTAACCCGTAGGACAAAATGGATCTACTCAAACATCATAGGTAGCCACACATCATTCGGAAATAATATGTATTGTTCAACACCATGTTTAAGTATAGAGTTATAGCGGGAAAAGAGGTGTTACACGGCTGCATAGAGATCCCCACTCCTTCTTATTCTTCCTTCTACCCCCTACATGGGAGGAGGGTTCCCCATCTGGTCCATGGCCTCCATGGCAGCGGAGGGGCGGGAGCCGCTCCAAGATTGGACCCCCCTCTATTTTCTCATTTGTTTTGCTTCCTGTTTTCTGGCCCTTCACCATTTCTTACATTCATGGAGATCCGTAACTTCAATTGGGCTGAAATACCGAGGGGATTTTTATCCATAAATTAGCTTTCTTGCACACGAAGAAGAGTCCCAACCAACTTAAGGGGTGCCCACTAGGCACCACCATGTGCCAGGGGGGCGTAGGCGCGCCGTCGTGGGTAGTGGAGGCTGTGGGCCTCTGTTTGTGTTGATTCATCCTCCCAAAAATCACATATATTCCAAAATAATTGTATGTAAATTTTATCACGTTTGGACTTTGTTTGATATGGATATTCTGTGAAACAAAAAACATGCAATAAATATGAACTGGCACTAACACTTGGCACTGGATCAATATGTTAGTCCAATAAATCATATAAAATGTTGCCAAAAATATGTGAAAGGTGTATAATATTGGCATGGAACAATAAAATATTATAGATACGACGGAGACGTATTAGGGTCATGCCCTCATTCGGAGCCCTTTTCACTTAGGTGAAAGCAGGTTCGCAGCTAAGCCCCCGAGCGTGGAGGCCGTCCTCATTCAGGGTAGGTTTTATATTTGGAGAATTCAGGTTTGTAGCTAAGAAATGAAGGTAGTTCCTGCAAACTAATGATTGTCCTCTCCATCTTGGCGCCCGGGTGAGGGTCGTGCCATCATTTGGAGTTGTTTTCACTTAGACGAAAGTAGGTTCGCAGCTAAGCCCCCGAGCATGGAGGACGTCCTCACTCGGGGCATGTTTTTTCTTAGGCGAAGTCAGGTTTGTAGCCAAGAAATGAATGTAGTTCCTACGAACTAATGATGGTTTTGTCCATCTTGGTGCGCGGATGAGGGTCGTTCCCTCATTTGGAGCTGTTTTCACTTAGGCGAAAGCAGGTTCGCAGCTAAGCCCCCAAGCATGGAGGACGTCCTCGTTCGGGGTAGGTTTTATCTTAGGCGAATTCAGGTTCGCAACAAAGAAATTAAGGTAGTTCCTACAAACTAATGATGATCATGTCCATCTTGGCGCCTGGGTGAGGGTCGTGCCCTCATTCGGAGCCTTTTTCACTTAGGTGAAAGCAGGTTTGCAACTAAGACCCTGAGCATGGAGGACGTCCTCACTCGGGGCAGGTTTTATCCTAGCAGCATTCGGGTTTGTAGGTAAGAAATGAAGGTAGTTCCAGCAAACTAATGATTTTCATGTGCATCTTGGTGCCTGGGTGAGGGTTGTGCCCTCATTCGGAGCCGTATCACTTAGGAGAAAGCTGGTTTGTAGCTAAGCCCGAGCGTGGAGGACGTCCTTACTCAGGGCAGGTTTTATCTTAGGCGAAGTTAGGTTTGCAGCTAAGAAATGAAGGTTAGTTCCTGTGAACTAATGATGATCTTGTCCATCTTGGCGCCCGGGTGAGGGTCATGCCCTCATTCGGAGCCATTTTCACGTTGGTGATAGCAGGTTCACAGCTAAGCCCCCAAGCGTGGAGGACGTCCTCATTCGGGGTAGGTTTTAACCTAGGCAAAGTGAGGTTCGCATCTAAGCTTTTTCACCCACTGGGGGTAATAACAAGGGATATTTCACCCGGGTGAGAACTGGGACAAAATGTGAAGAAAAAGGACATTTTATTCGTCAAATCATTTGGAGTTATTACAGGAATTAAGGGATATGTTCGACGTGTAGAACTTGCAGAGTCGGTCCACGTTCTTGGTTGTCGGCTCTTCAGCCTCATTCTAGAAGTTCTAAATTCGATAGGCTTCGTTGTGTATGAATTTGGAGATCACGTAGGACCCTTGCCGCGGAGTTGCATGCTTGTGGGGCTTTTACTGGTCCTGTCGAAGGACTAGGTCACCGTCCTGCGAGGCTCGCCCTCTGACTTGCTTGTCATGGCAGCGCCTCAGGTCTTGCTGATATATTCTAGATCGAATGAGGGCCACTTCTCTCTCTTCTTCCAAGAGATACAAACTATCCTGATGTACAACCTCAGCTTTATCTTCATTGAATTGTTCCACTTGGGGGGAATTGGGACGAAGTCACTCAGCAAAACGGTTTCAGCCCCGCACGCAATGAAGAAAGAGGTACGCTTGGTGGAGAGATTAGGGTCGTTCCCATGCCCCACAGAATGGACGACCGATCTTTGAACCATGCACCCACAACGTATGTTACACCCTCATCAGTCGATGCTTCACTCCTTGTAATATCATACCCTCCGTGATTGTCCATTCGACTGCGTGTGAGCCACGGAGGCATAGTTAACCCGAGTGCCCTCGGAGTAGGAGAACTCGCGGAATTTGTCCGAGTCGAAATTAGACCCGTTCTCGGTGATGATATCATGTGGAACTCTGAATCTGAAGATAATTTCCCGAATGAAATTGATGGTAGTTGCCGAGTCCAGGCTTTTGATGGACTTCGCTTCGAACCACTTGGTGAACATATCCACCGCTATTAGTAGGTGGTTAAATCCACTCGACCCGTTCCGTAGGGGGCCGACAATGTCGACACCCCACACGGCG
The DNA here is from genome assembly GCF_904849725.1 of Hordeum vulgare subsp. vulgare. Taxonomy (NCBI): domain Eukaryota; kingdom Viridiplantae; phylum Streptophyta; class Magnoliopsida; order Poales; family Poaceae; genus Hordeum; species Hordeum vulgare. The sequence continues at coordinate 410,310,234 of NC_058523.1, forward strand.
AATGGCCAGGTGAGCGGAATTGTCTTAAGTGTGGATTGATACATCTCCAATGTATCTATAATATTTGATTGTTACATGCTATTATATTATCATTCTATGATACTTTTGGAGTAATTATATACCAATTTATATTATTTTGGATCACTAACCTATTGACCCACTTCCCAGTTCCTGTTTCTTGTGTGTGTTTTGCTTCCAAGAAATTCCATGTCAAATGGACTCCAAATGCGATAAAAATTTATGTAGATTTTTTTGGAATATATGTGAATTTTAACAACCGGAATCAACGCAACACGGTGCTTGAGGGAGGCACAAGCCAACAGGACGTGACCTCCCGGGGGGGGGGGGGGGGTCGTTCCCTCATTACTTGTGCCCACCCCTTAAGTTGGTTGGATCTCCCCATTGGTCGCTAGAAAGAACATTTTCCGATAAAACTCTCCTCAAAATTTCATCCCGATCGAAGTTATGAATCTTCGGATATTTAAGAAACCGTGAAGGGACAGAAAATAGGTCGCGAAAACAGGAAAGAAACAGAGGGAGAGATCCAATCCCGAAGGGGCTGCTGCCTTCCGGGTGCCATGACGGCCAAGGACTAGAGGAGAAACCCTCCTCCCACCTAGGGAGGAGGCCAAGAAAGAATAAGAAGGAGGGGGCTCTCCCCCTCTCTCCCGGTGACGCCAGATCCCCGCCGGGGCAACCATCGTGACGATGATCTACACCAACAACTTCGCTGCCGTGACCTCCAACTCTCTCCACCTCTATGCAGCGGTGCAAAACCTCCATTCCTAGTTGTAATGTCTACTTGAACATGGTGCGCAATGCTATATATTGTTATCCAGTGATGTGTGTCTATCCTATAATGTTTGAGTAGATTTCTTTTGTCCTACGTGTTAATTGTGATATGATGTTATTGATATGAGTTGTGTGTTGATATGGTGCTGCCCTAAGGTGCCTTCCATGAGGCACACACGAGAAGCATTAATGCTGTAGGGTTTGCAATATGTTCATGATTCACTTATAGTGGCTGGCTAGAGTGACAAAAGCTTACACCCGAGTAAGGGAGTTGTGTTCGTATGGGAGTAAAGAGGACTTGATGTTTAACGCTATCGTTGGGTTTACCTGAATGATTTCTAGTAGTCGCGGATGCTTGCTGGATGTCCAATCGTAAGTGCATATGATCCAAGTACGAGAAGTGTGTTAGCGTATGCCTCTCCAGCATTGCATACGAGAAGTATCTATCATGTTATATTCAGTTGCCTACGGACAACCTTTCTCTTGTGATACACAAAAAATCTTTCTACTAAAAAGCCCCTACCTTTTAATTACTTGCTCTTTATTTTCTTGCAAACCTATCTATCACACCTACTAAGTACTTCTAGTTTCATTACCGCAAAATAGTTTCATACTTGTTCTAACTAAAGTAAGCATTAGTGAGCATAGAGTTGTATCTGTGGTCGATAGAACTTGGGAGATTATTAATTCTACCTTTAGATACTCATTGGGTTTGACACTGTTACTTATTGAAAAAGGCTACAAATTATCCCCTATACTTGTGGGTTATCAAGACCTTTTTTGGCACTGTTGCTGCAGAAAGATAGCATAGTGGTTGATATTATCATGTGTGCTTGTTTCCTTTATCACTAAGTAAATTTTATTTTCTGTTAGTAGTTGGTTTATATCTTTAGTTATGGATATGGAACACGAAACACCAAAAGATTAGTTGTACTTGCTATTTATGGAGATGGAGAACCTCCTAAAACCCTCGATGGTGGTTATGTAAAACACATTAATTACTGCTTTGGTAATCTAGAGAAATCATCATTCAAATTGATAATGGGATACACATTGGATCAACATGAGTACTTTAGGTATTATCACTTGTCTTAAAAAGGGAAACACTTATGGGATCGAATTAAAATGTTGTGTTGGTATGCTTGGGACTTATGCGTGAGAAGTGATTATACTTGTTGCTCTACGAGTAAGGGTCTACACCTTCCCTTTCAATGTGAATTGAATGATAATAAAACCTTGGCTTCTTATGCTAATGGTATATATGATTACTATGATGTCTAACAAATAGAATAATCTGTTGCTTTTAAGGGTGCATATGAAATTGCTTCTTTGATTGAAAACTATGATGATATTCCTTACAAATATGAAAAGTTTGCCATACTTAAATATTGTTGAGAGAATTATGAATACAATGCCAATATTAATGAACTTATTGAAACAATGTTTGTTGCCTTGGAGGATAATAATATTTTGCAGGAATCTATGGAAGAAGTAATTGCTGAAATTGTGAGCTCATTGGATGAAAAAGATGAGGAGGAGAACGAAGAACAAAAGGAGGAAAAGTGGATTAGCTACCCGTTCCCACCTTCTAATGAGAGTAACTCTTTAACACATGCATTATTTAATTTCCCTTTGCACATACCAAAGGGTGAATGTTATGATGAATGCTATGATCCCTTGGATTCGTTTGAAATATCCCGTTTCGATGAACTTGATGCTTTCTATGATTGTGGTCATGATGCCAATATGAATTATGCTTATGAAGATGAACTTGCTATAGTTCCTTATGTTAATCATGAAACTGTTTCTATTGCACCCACACATGATAATCCTATTATATTTTTGAATTCTCCCAACTACACCATATCAGAGAAGTTTGCACTTATTAAGAATTATATTGATGGGTTGCATTTTACAACTTAACATGATGATTTTTATGGATATAATATGCATGTTCTTGATGCTCCTACTTTCAATTATTATGAGAGAAGAACCAAATCTTCACCTCTCTATGTTTCCAATACGATATAATTGCAAGAAACTACTTATGCTACGTATTGGCTTTACTTGATGAGCATGAATTGTTCTTTTAGGACATGACAATGCATAGGAGAGAGTTAGATGTTGTTGATACATGATAGATATCACTTTGTTCTCACTACTAAATTACAAATCATTGTTGATTAAAATTGGCTTTGATATATCTTGGGATTTGGGTGGATCCATTACTTGAGCATTATATGCCTAGCTTAATGGATTTAAAGAAAGCGCTGCAATGGAGACAACCTAGATGTCTTAGAGAGTCATTTATTTATTTTGTGTGATTTTAAAATAATTAAAAACAAAAAAAATAAAGCGGGGAACCTAATTTTTTTAAAAGAAAGGTGAAGGTGAGAAAGATGAGCACCGTTGAAGTGGGGGCTAGCCTTGAACTTTGTTCATGCCCATGGAAACTTTGTGAATCTTGATTACCTAAATTTTTCAACAAAAATAATTATCCCCTTGTATAAATACATTGTATTATAAAAATAATGTGCCAAGTAAAGCCTTTGATATGATTTGGATAATAGTATATTTAATCCTGCGCAAAAGCAGAAACTTTGACGTCCAGTGCAGAATTTATGTTATTTTACTGGGACATCGTTATGATATAAATGTTTTACACATCATTAATATACAAAATCCCCAGTTCCTCCTAATTTTTAGGAATTTTTTGAGGCACAAAAGTTTGGGTTTGTGCTGATAATTATAGACGGTTCTGTTTTAGACAGATTCTGTTTTTGCTTGCATAGTTTGCTTGTTTTGATGATGCTACGGATTGTATCGGAGGTTATAAGCCATTGAGAATTTATAATGCAGCACCTTATGCAATAATTAAATATGAATAAATTTATAACATTACCCAAATTTTATGATTTACCTATTATACTAAGGATCTCACGAGGTTTCTGTTAAGTTTGAGTGATTGAAGTTTTAAGTTCCGGGTGAGACATCGATATGCGGAGAATAAGGATCAGGAAGAACATAAGCTTGGGGATTACCAAGGCACCCCAAGGTAATATCCAAGGAAGACTCAAGCGTCCAAGCTTGGGGATGCCCCGGAAGGCATCCCCTCTTTCATCTTCAACACTATCGGTATATGTTACTTTGAGCTATATTTTTATTCATCACATAATATGTGTTTTGCTTCGAGCATCATTTTAGTTTTCTGTTATCTGTTACATGTTATTAATAATCTTGGTTTTTCAATAATATTTCAAGGAATTACCTTTAGGATGTTTTAATTGCTTGTTTGATATGTATTGTGTAAAAACAGAAACTTTGGTTTTAGTGTTTGATTTTTCATATTTTACTAGAACGTCAAAGTTATGAAATTTTCACACATTACTATTATATAAATTATTTAACACTCCCTAAATTTTCATAATTTTCTAAGTTACACAAGTATATGTTTCATCTGCATCTTTACAATCTGTTCTATTTTTCACAGATTGCTATTATAGTTGCTTTGCGTGCTTATGTTTGGAATTCTTGTTGAGCTCCATTGACTTGGGAGCCATAGAATTGTGATAGCATTCAGTCGGTAATGTTATATTATAATTAGGCAATAATTTTATTGAAGGACATGATGAGATTTGAAGATTATTTACTAACATTTCTAATAAAAGTTGTGCCAAGTTTTGTGTGGATGAAGTGTTCGAAGATTGAGGAGGTCTCGATATGAGAAGAATATGGAGAGGCAAGAGCTCAAGCTTGGGGATGAACAAAGCACCCCACGTAAATATTCAGGGAGATCAAGTGTATAATCTTGGGGGTGCCCCGTAAGGCATCCTATCTTTCTTCTTCAACAACTATCAGTATGTTTTAGTTTTTGTTTTGTTCACATGATATGTGTAAATTCTTGGAGCGTCGTGTGCATTTTCTTTTCCCTTTAGCAATGCACCATGCTAGTATGGGAAAGTTCATGGTTGATTTATAGAATGCTCTTGCACTTCACTTATATCTTTTGAGTTGATTTGTAGAATGCTTCATGTGCTTCACTTGTATCATTTGAAGTTGGATGCCTATTTCTCTACATATAGAAAACTGTTATTTGTAGAATGATCTTTTGCTTCACTTATATCCATTAGAACATGATGTTTTGTAGAAAGAACTAAACTCTCGTTCTTCACTTATATTTGTTTGGGAGTTAATAAATAATGACGATCATTTGCATGGGTTATAATACTAGTCCAAAAATAATAGGTATTCAAGGAGTGATAATCAAAACCTTCATGTAGCACATTAAACAGAAATTGTGGGTTAATGATATTGATGTGGTAATGTGAAAGGGGGTGAGTGCATCATTGTTGATTTGTAGAAGTGTCAGTATTAATAGGTGTTAAACTTCTTGTTCATCTAAACATTAAGAGGTCATGGTGATGATGTGTGAGCATTTCTATTCCTTATTGAAATCCTAGTGTTGTTTCGAGTAGGAGTGGCGCGATGGTTAATTCCTCCCAACCCTATCCCTCGAGGCATGCGAGTAGTACTTTGATTTGTGATAAAGTTAATAAAACTTTGCAATAAGTATATGAGTTCTATATGACTAGTGTGACACCATGTACATACGCAATGCCATGTCCACATATTTGCTAGCCTCTTCGGTACCGTGCATTCCCATTCTCACCTCGAGGATTGGTGCAACTTTCACCAGTGCATCCAAACCCCATGACATGATATCCTCTGTTGCACATATGCCTCATTATATCTTCCTCAAAATAGCCACCATACCTACATATCATGCCATTTCCATAGCCATTATGAAATATATTGCCATGCAACTTCCACCGTCACTTCATGTGGCTTGTACTTCCATTGTCATATTGCTTTGCACGATCGTAAGATAGCTAGCATGATATTTACATGGCTCATCCGTTTTTTGATATCTTTTGATATACTACATCATTTCACATCCTCGCACACTGCCATAGGCATTCATATAGAGTCATATCATCCTATCATTTTTTCATATCGAGTTGTAAGTAAATAAAAGTGTGATGATCATCATTATTAGAGCATTGTCCCAGTGAGGAAATAAAAATGGGGGAGGCCAAATGAGCCCATCATAAAAAAGGGGGTGGCAAGAAAAAGAAAAAAAGCACACCATGAAAATAAATAAATAAATATATAAGAATGAAAAACAAATAAATGAGAGAAAAAGAGAGAAGGGGATTCACTACTATCCTTTACCACACTTGTGCCTCAAAGTGGCACCATGTTCTTCATATAGAGAGTTGATAACCCACAAGTATATGGGATCGCGATAGTTTTTGAGGGTAGAGTATTCAACCCAAATTTATAGATTCGACGCAAGGGGAGCCAAAGAACATTTGCAGGTATTAGCAATTGAGTTGTCAATTCAACCACACATGGAGACTTAGCATCTGCACCACAATGATTAGTAAGATATTAATACGATAGTTTTGGTAGTAGTGGTAATAGTAGTAGTAGTAACGATAACAGTGATATCAGTTTTGTTGCATTTGTAACAGGCGTAGCAATAGTAGTAACTTAGAAAGCACAATATGTGGAAAACTCATAGGCACTAGGTTGGTGATATTGCTGGATAATATTCATCATATAACAGTCACACCATAGGGCGACACAGAACTAGTTCCCATTCATTAGTATAATGTATGCATGTATTCCATAAATAGTCATACGTGCTTATGGAAAAGACCTTGCATGACATCTTTTGTCCTACACTCCCATGGTAGTGGGGTCCATAATGAAACTAAGAGATATTAGGGCTTCCTTTTAATAGAGAACCGGAACAAAGCATTAACACATAGTGAATACATGAACTCCTCATACTACGATAATCAGTGGGAAGAATCCCAATTATTGACACTTTGGGGTATGAGGATCCTAACACGTAGTAGGTGCACATAACTTGCAAGATCAGATCAAGAACATAGATATAACGGTGAAAATATAAACGGTTCAGATCCGAAATCGTGGCACTCGGGCCCTAGTGACAAGCATTAAGCATACTAAAGTCATAGAAACATCTATCTCCAAACATACTAGATACTAGGGATCAATCCCTAACAAAACTAACTCGATTACATGATGAATCTCATCCAGCTCTTCACCGACCAGCAAGCCTACGAAGGGATTACTCACTCCGGTGGAGAGCATCATGGAATTGGCGATGGAGGAGGGCTAGTGATGAAGAAGACTGAAGATTTCTCTCTCCACAGCCCCAAACGGACTCCAAATTAGGCCTCTCGATGAAGAACAGGAGGTGGCGGCGGCTCCATATCGTTAAATGTAATGAAACTTCCTCTCTGATTTTTTTTCTCCAAAAATAGGATTTTATAGCATTGGAATAGGGTCAGCGGAGCCACATGGGACCAACTAGACACGAGGCCGCGTGACTGGGGCCTCGCGCGCCCTGATGTCTAGTGGACAATGGTGGCCTTTCCTCTGGTGGGTCTTGGTTCTAATATTTCTCATTTATTCCAGAAAAAATCTCCAAAAAGTTGTGTTCCATTCCGAGAACTTTTATTTCTCCACAAAAACAACACCATGGTAGTTCTGCTGAAAACAACATCAGTCTGGGTTAGTTTCATTCAAATCATGCAAATTAGAGTCCAAAATATGAGCAAAAGTATTAGGAAAAGTACATACAATGGAGACGTATCAACTCCCTCAAGCTTAACCCATTGCTTGTCCTCAAGAAATTCAGTTGACAAACTGATAGTGATAAAGAAAAAAAATTATGAACTCTTTTTTTCTTGTTTACATATACATGCTTCGAGAGCACCCGGGTTTTCAACATAAATCATGAGTAATCATATCAACAACAACCCATAGAAACTATATTAGCTCATATCAGTGTCATAATCAACTAGCGAGCAATAATAAGATAACTCAACAGCCAACACTTGGTCAAAACAATCATGATACAATATGACAATAATGGAATGTCGCTAGCCCTTTCTAAGACTGCAAAACATAATTGCAGAGCACCTCCAAAGTTCAAGCACCGACTAGACATTGTAATAAAGGGTAAAAGAGATCCAGTCATGTAGCAAACAACGACTAACTAGACACAAAGCATGAGGATGACAACAGTGCTCTCATGTCAGGTGCTTATTTGAGAAGGTGATGACTCAAGGTAAAAATAAAATAACATGAAAGTAAGTAGCAAGTCCCTTCGCAGAGGGAAGCAGGGATTTGCTGGGGTGCTAGAGCTCATAGCAAAAATAAGAGATAAATTATTTTAGGAGTTGCACCCTTCCTGTCAACGTTACGACCAAGAGTTATCGATATCTTCTGTGCTAAACAAATTAGCGGCGGTTCCCAAGCGGTAAAAGTAAAGGTTTACTCCCCCTCCACCAACGAACACACTCCACGGCTAGCTGAATCCACGGGTGCCGTCCATACCAACAACAATCCAAGGGGAGTTTTGTTTAATTATTTGCGATTTATGATTCGGGATTGGGAGTCCCTTTTTACCAGACCCTCTCATGCAAGGACGAGTGAATAAATACTCATCATGAGAATAACCCACTTAGCATGGAAGATACTGACTACCCCCTATCGCTCCATGAGTGGTCCACACACACAAGACATAAGTTCATTTGAATAATTAGAGGTGGCACATGCAAATTTACTTGGAACGGCAGGGTAATACCGCATATACATAGGTATAGTGAACTGATACGTCCATTTTTGCATCTTGTTTTATTACTATTATTTATAGTTTTTTTATGCATTTTACCACTTGGAGGAGTAATTCTAATCCCTTTTATTTAGTAATATGCAAGGTTTACATCAAGTGGGAATACCGGCAGATAGAATTCTGGACCTAAAAAAGCTACATCAGAGATACCTATTCTGCACACCTCCAATTGAGCTGAAAATTTGCGGGAATTTATTTATAATATATAAAAAATACTGGAACAAAGAAGTGTTAGAGGGGGGTCACCACGCGGTCACTAGACACTAGGGCACGCCAGGGACCCCTAGCGCGACGTGATGTCTAGTGGGCCACCTAGCCCACCTCTGGCGCCCATCTTCTCGTATATATTCTCCTCCGACCTAAAAAATAAAGGAGAGGACTTTCGATGCGAAGCGCCGCCTTCTCGAGGTGGAACTTGGGCAGGAGCACTGGCCTCCAGTAGAGCGATTCTGTTGGAGGAACTTCCCTCCCGGTGGGGGAAATCGTGGCCATCGTCATCACCAACAACCCTCTCATCTTGGGGAGGCCAATATCCATCAACATGTTCACCAGCACCATGTCCTCTCAAAACCCTAGTTCGTCTCTTGTATTCAATCTTGTATCGGAACCTCAGATTGGTACCTGGGGTGTGTCTAGTAGTGTTAATTACATCTTGAAGTTGATGCTATATGGTTTACTTGGTTGAAGATTATATGTTCAGATCCATTATTCTATTCAATACCTATCTGATCATGAACATGTTTATCACTTGTGAGTAGTTACTTTTGTTCTAGAGGCCACTTTATAAATCATGTTGCAAGTAGTTATGTGAAGTTGATATTCGTTCGATATTTTGATGATATGAATGTTGTGACTCCCTTAGTGGTGTTATGTGAATGTTGACTACATAACACTTCACCATATTTTGGGCCTAAGGGAATGCATTGTGGAGTAGTTATTAGAGGGTGGGTTGTGAGAGTGACAGAAACTTAAACCCTAGTCTATGCACTACTTCGTAAGGGGCTAATTTGGATCCCTAGGTTTAATGATATGGTTGGAATTTATTTTTAATACTTTTATCTTAGTTGTGGATGCTTGTGGGAGGCTTAATCATAAGCGGGAGGTTTGGTCAAGTAATAGTAGCACCCAAGCACCGTCCACCCACATATCAAATTATCAAAATACCAAACGTGAATTAAACCAACATGACGAAAGTGACTAGATGAAATTCCCGTGTGCCCTCAAGAACGCTTTACCAATTATAAGAAATTGTGTTGGCTTGTACTTTGCCAAAAAAGGATTGGGCTAACTTGATGTACCTATTGTTACTATTGCTACTTGTCACTTGTTACAATCATCTTGCTATCAAACAACTTGTTACCACTATTTCATTGCTTGCAGAAATTACCTTCCTGAAAACTACCTGTCATTTCCCTCCGGCTCCTCGTTGGGTTCGACACTCTTACTTATCGAAAGGACTACGATTGAACCCCTATACTTGCGGGTCATAAAGACTCTTCTAGCACCATTTTCGGGGAGTGAAGTGCATTTTGTAAGTGGAATTTGGTAAGGGAAAAATTTATATTACGTGCTGAAATTTACTGTTACTTGTCACTATGGAAAGTAATCCTTTGAGGGGCTTGTTCGGGGTATGTTCACCTCGACCGGAAACACGACGAGTTTTCCCTAAACCTGCTGCACCTACTAAAAATGTTTATTATGAAATTCCTTCGGGTATGAAAGAGAAACTCCTAGCTAATCCTTATGTAGGAGATGGAACAAAAGATCCCGATATGCACCTAATATATGTGGATGAAGTTTTTGGTTTATTTAAGCTTGCAGGTTTATCCGGAGATGAAGTGAAGAAGAAGGTTTTCCCTTTATCTTTGGGGGAAAAGGCATTGACATGGTATAGGCTATGTGATGATACATTATCTTGGAGTTGGAATCGATTGCAATCAGAGTTCCACCAAAAAATTTATCCTATGCATCTTGTTTATTGTGATCGGAATTTTTGTCCTCGTGGAGAAGAAATTATGGCTCTACCTTGGGGGAGGCTGAATTCAATGCTATATTCATGCCCCAATCACGAGCTCTCGAGACAAATTATTGTTTAGAATTTTTATGCTCATCTTTCTCGTAATGGTCAAACCATGCTCAATACTTCTTGCTCTCGTTCTTTTATGAAGAAGATTATTGAATTTAGGCGGGATATTTTGGAATTAATTAAACACAACTCTAAAGATTGGGAGCTCGATGAAGGTGAAGAGTGATGTATAAAACCCAAGTTTGATTTTGTTAAATTATTTATGAATATCGATGCTTTCAATGATTTTAGCACTTAGTATGGACTTGACTCTAAGATAGTAGCCTCATTTTTTGAAACCTTTGTTGATCGTGTTGATCTCCCTAGAGGTAAGTGGTTTAAATATAATCCACCTATTAAGAAAATGGAAGAGCCAATTGAAGTTGAAGCTGGAACTATTATTTACAAGGTTCACCCAGTTGTGCCTACCGCTTACATTGAGAAACCACCTTTCCCCGTTAGGATAAAGGAACATGTTAATATATGTTATGTTAGAACAACCAAACCCTGTGAGCAAATCAAGGTAGAACCTAGTACCACTATGGTTAAAGGTCTCTTGGTAGGCAATATTAATGGGCATGTTATATATTTCTATAATGAAGCTGCTAGAATTGCCAAACCTGATACTAAAACATAAATAGACCGGTTGTTGTCATCTCTATCATTTCAGTCTAAATTGGAGATCATTGCTATCATGGCTTATGCGATATGGGTGCTAGTGTTAGTGCTATCCCTTTTACCTTATATCAAGAAATTATGCATGAGATAGCACCCACTGAGATAGAAGACATAGATGTTATTATTAAACTTGCTAATCGAGACACCATCACACCACTTGGGATTGTTAGAGATATTGAAGTCTTGTGTGGGAAAGTAAAATACCCTACTGATTTTCTAGTGCTTGGCCCATCACAAGATAATTTTTGTCCCATAATATTTGGTAGACCCTTCTTGAACATTGTAAATGCTCAAGTAGATTGCAAAAAGGAAAATGTCAGTGTTAATTTTGGTGGTACGTCTCATGAATTTCATTTCTCCAAGTTTAGTAAGGAACCCCATGATGACCCACAAGTGTAGGGAATCTATGCTAGCGTTTTTGATAGGTAAGAGTGTCAAACCCAACGAGGAGCAGAAGGTACTGACAAGTGATCTTGAGCAAGGAATAACTGCAAGTACTGAAAGGTAACTTTTTATGGCTTTTCTAGTATAAGCAAAAAAGGAAATAAATGCAGAGAAAGTAAATGGTTCTGAGGTGCAGCAAGTGGCCCAATCCTTTTGAACACAAAGGATAAGCTGGTGGACTAAACTTATAAAGACTAAGGCGTTCCAAAGGACACACGGGAGAGATAGTCAAGTGCTTTCATCATATTCTGACTAGTACTATGTTTTGTTTTGATAAGTGTTGTGTGGGTGGATATTTCCTAGTGCATCGTCTAGGCTAAGACAAGTACACTCTTATGATTAATACCCTTTGCAAGCATCCGCAAATACAAAAGAGAAATTAAGGCAAAGCCTAACCATAGCAATAATCTTTAGGATCCAACACTCCCTCATGCAAAAGTATGCGAACTTGGGTTCATGTTTCTTTCACTCCGGCAACCCACCATAAGCATTCTTTATACACAATGCATTCCCCTAGTTCCTTAAAAGGCGAAGTGTTATGTAGTCGATGTTCACATAACACCACTAGAAGAATAACACCACAACTTAAATATCAGTCAACAAATATTACTTCAACATCATATGACTACTAGCAACTAGACTTCTCCCATGACCTCAAGAACTAAAGGAACTACACACAAGACATTAAAGAGATCATGATCAGAGGTGATGAAAATACGATGAACAATCGGGTCATAACAATAATTCTCCAACAAAACTCAATAGCATTCACCACAAAAGAGTAATCAACACTGGTAGAGTAGAGGGGATGAATAGTGCAAGGTACAACTCAAATTGCAATGGTAAAGTGAGATGGGATGAATATGGAGATGGTTCTGGTGATGAAGATGATGGTGATGATGATCTTGATGATGCCCCTGATGATGGTGACGATGATGACGACTATCTCCTCCTTCGGGAGGAGTTCTCCCCGAGGGAATCTGCCCACCGGAAAGGTCTTTTCTTCTCCATAGCTTTCCGCCGCGGAGCGGCGGTGAAACTGCGGAAACTCTTCGTGTCCTAGGAGTTTTAGGTCACGAGGGTCATATAGGCCAAAGAGGGGCACCGGAGGCGTGACCCACCACCCAGGCGGCCTCCCTGCACGGCCTAGGAGGGGCGCCACCATGTGGCCTAGGTGCCTGGTGGTCCCCCTCCGGCTCTTCTTCGGCCTATCTTCGTTATTTGTTCGGAAACCCCTTCTCCGTAAATTTCAGCTTATTTGGAGATGTTCTGATATGGCAACTCTTCATGCTCTTTTCTCCGCTAAATCCTGCGTCTGCTGTTTCGGCACCGAAAAGTTGTAAACTGTGTAAAATAATCCAAAACACTATAAGTACAACATCATATTGTGAAATATATCAGTGAATAGAGACAAATTATGATACGAAATAGTGATGCATTTTGGACGTATCAAATCCCCCAATCTTAGACCTCGCTTGTCCCCAAGAGAATACTGAGCTCGGTAAACCTGTTCACAAGTTTAGAGAGTGAAGTGTTGATAAATAAGAATAAAGCATCATAATTTCTCTACTAAACCCAACCATCCTCAACAGAAATCTCAACTCATAAGGCTCATATGAAAGAGTAATATCAATTACAATCAAAACAGTGTTTAGGAAACTCATCAAACCATGGCAAACATGTCCTTGGTCAAAGAACAACTAATAACTTTTAACTTTGGATCTTTCTCTTATATTTTGATGAGATCAATTGAAGCTTTTGAAAGAACATGTTATTAGTGAAGAAGTGAAAATGCTAACACAAAGGAAGATGTTTGCTTTAGCTAGGCTTAACAAAAAACTTACTTATCTTAATGATAATGTCAACAAAGTTGTGATACGACAATTCTCAGTGAAACAATATAAATGCATGCATGTTTGTCAACATAAGGTGTCTGCTCTTTTATAGGATAGAAAGAAGTTGGTTTACTGACTCAACATAAAAGTAAAGGATTGGCCCTTCGCAGAGGGAAATACGGAAAACTCATGTGCTAGAGCTTTTAGAGATTTTGAAATCAAGAAGATTGTAAAACAAGCTTTTGGGAGGTGCATAATTCGTCAATGAATGCTAGCAGACAGCCCAATACTTCTCATGTTGTACAAGTTTCGAGGAACGGCTCCCATAGTGGGGAAGATCACATCCCTTAGTCTCCTTTGTTTGTCACTACCAAGGTTTTCCGATTTCTCATAAACAAAGCGTGAAGGAGGTTTTGTTTGTTGTTATTATCTTTTATGAGCTGGGCGCACTCATGCCAGTCCCTCCTCAAATTAGGGGTTCGCATATTAGACATGCAAAGCCAAGATAAAACTTGTCCAGTATGAGAAGATCATGAATTATCTACTACTTCTTCATGAGCTAAAACAGAGGCACAAAATAGTAATAATATTTTTAAGGTTTAAAGATAGCACATGAATAATATACTTTAGGAGTGGCGGTGAAATACCACATATAGGAAGGTATGGTAGACTCTTGGGAAGATTGAGGTGTCAAGGTATGGATGCACAAGTAGTATTTCCTCTTAGTACAAGGGTTGGCTAGCAAAGGCTTTTGAAAGCAGAAAAATGATGTTGACTTGGATGCAAAACATTATAAAGTTTAACATAAATAATTGGCATGCGACATCAAGTTGTCTTCCTTATCAACATAATACTTCAAGCATAAGAATATAAAGGTTTTGGCTATGTTGATACTAGAAAACTCATGCTTGTTGTTATGTCCAATGCTTTGTTTGCCAAGATTGAATAAAGTTTTCAAAGCCATACCTGATATATAAGATCAGTACTCCCATAAGAATCAACATATAAGGTCGATTGCATGAAGAGAATACCAGGTGCAGCGAAGAAACCAATAGACTTCTCATTAATATTCCATCATAGACAACTACACACTCACGGATACAATACTCTCCAAAAAGGAGTGATAGACCTCAATGCAAACACCTATTTCATAAGATAACTTCACTAGACGCGATACGACATTAGACTCGACCACAAAAGATAAAAGATAAAGATAAAGATATCGAACACCCCCCAAGCTTGGAACAAGCTAAGGGAATGCCATTACCCATGAAGATTTCACTCTTCATCCTACTTGTTGTTCTTCAAGTCCACTATTATGCGCCGAAGGGTTTGGTTTTCAGCTTCCAATATGGCCACCTGTACTTTAAGCACACGGAAGTCTTCACGAAATTGGTTGGTGATTCTGTGAGCTTTAGATAGATCAGATGACACATGTGGAGCTTCCTGTGGAGGGACAGTTCCTGAAAGGTTCAGAGAAAGATCACATTGAGGGTTAATAAACCCCACGAGGATGGGGTTGTTGGAGCTGGGTCCTCGTGATGACGGATCTCCTTCTTGCTAGATGGTGACCGTCTTGACTTCCTCTCTCACGGAGCGCTCCATCTCTGCTAGTCTTGCGGCAATTTCTTCATTAGTAGCCCATCCGGTGATCTTCCCTTGGTTGATATCTTGCTGGACACGGCGGAGACGACGACCCATGTAGTCTTCCCCGCTTGAGTCACAACAAGACATCTCGATCAATAGCTTCTTAGCCTGGCAAAAACAGATCGAAAAGAAAAGGCACGGAATCGCAAGATACAAAACTGGGACGATCCGGGAAATATATAGGAAATTTTTTTGCATCGAAATGAAGGTAACAAGACAAAGTGGGGTCGGAAACGGACTCCTGGTGGCCCATGTGGCCTCCCTGCGCGGCCAGGAAATAGGTCGCGCCACCAGGTTGCCTCGAGCCCCGGGAATTCCTCTCCGGCTCCACTTCAACTCGGAATTTTTCTATTTTTGCAAAATCACATAATATGGAACTTTTATTGATGTTCGCGAAGTTTCCTTACCGTATTACATACGTATTCTTATTCTCCTTCTGCTTGTGTCTGACATAGTGTTGCAATATGTTCTTCATGAGAAGCTATTTGTATGACATCCACCTCTACATTGATGGGGTATCCTGCCATGTAATGCTTGAGTCTTTGCCCATTCACAACTTGTGGCTTGGTGCCTTCATAATTGTTAATCTTGATTGCACCGAACCGGTAGACTTCTTTGATATGGTACGATCCTTCCCACTTGGAAAGTAATTTACCTGGAGAAAAACTGAAACGAGATCTATACAACAAAACTTTATCACCAACATTAAATTCACGTTTCAAAATTCTCTTGTCATGCCACTTCTTTACCTTTTCTTTGAACATTTTTACGCTTTCATAAGCTTCACTTATCTACTCATCTAGAGAAGTCAAGTTCATGAGACGCTTTTCACCAGCAAGATTTGGGTCAGCATTAACTCTCTAATGGAACAACCAAAAATTATAGATACGTTGGAGACGTATCAAGCATCCCCAAGCTTAATTCGTGCTCGTCCTTGAGTAGGTAAATGATAAAAACAGATTTTGTAATGTGGAATGCTACCTAACATATTTATTCATGTAATATTCAGATCCATAAGATTCAAAACAAAAGTCTAATATTGACATAAAAATAGTAATACTTCAGGCATACTAACAAGGCAATTGCGTCCTTTCGAAATAATGTGGCCTTAGAAAGTTATCCCTACAAAATCATATGGTCTGGCTATGCTCCATCTTACCCACACAAAGTATCTAAATCATGCACAACCCCGATGATAAGTCAAGCATTTTTTTCACACCTTTTATGTTCTCAAACCTTTTCAAATCTCACGCAACACATGAGCGTGAGCCATGGATATAACACTATAGGTGGAATAGAATATGGTGGAGGTTGCAAGGAAAACGGAGAAGATAGTCTCACATCAACTAGGCTTATCAACGGGCTATGGAGATATCCATCAATAGATATCAATGTGAGTGAGTAGGGGTTGCCATGCAACGAATGCACTAGACCTATAAGTGTATAAAAGCTCAAAAAGAAAACTAAGTGGTTGTGCATAAGATGGAAAAATTCACTAGTTATATGAAAGTGACAAAATAGGAGACTCTCTATCGTAAAGAACATGGTGCTACTTTGAATCACAAGTGTTAAAAAGATAGTAGCATTGTCCCTTCTCTCTTTCTCTCATTTTTTTGGTGGGCATCTTTGGCCTCTTTTTTTATTTTGGCTTCGCTGGCCTCTTTTATTTTTTGTAAAGTCTGGAGACTCATCCCAACTTGTGAGGGAGTCATAGCTTCCATCATCATATTCTCTCATGGGACAATGCTCTAATAATGCAAATCATCGCACTTTTATTTACTCACAACTTAAAAATTACAACTCGATACCTAGAACAAAATATGACCAATCTGGAAGTGATGGTGTGTGTCATAAAAAAAGGAATGATGGAAGTTGCAAGGCAATATATCTCGGAAGGGCTATGGAAATGCCATAATAGGTTGATATGATGGCTGTTTTGAGGAAAGTATATGGTGGCTGTTTTGAGGAAGGTGGGTTTAATGCACCGACGAAAGTTGCCCGGTACTAGAGAGGCTAGCAAAGGTGGAAGGGTGAGAGTGTGTATAATCCATGGACTCAACATTAGTCATAAAGAACTCACATACTTATTGGAAAATCCTATTAGTTATCGAAGAAAATTATTAGACACATGCCCCTAGGGGAGGGGTTGGTAGGAGTTAACCATCACGCACTCCCGACCCTCACACAAAGGTTGACAATCATTAAACAAATCATGCTCCGACTTTGTTACATAATGGTTCACCATACGTGAATGCTACGGGATTCACAAACTTTAACACAATTATTTTTTCCAATTCACAATTACTCACTAGCATGACTCTCATATTACCATCTTCATATCTCAAAACTATATGCAAGGAATCAAACTTCTCCTCGTATTGAATGCACTTAATATGAAAGTTTTTATTATATCCCTCTTGGATGCCCATTATATTAGGACTAAATTCATAACCTAAACCAATTAAAATGATGTTTAAAGACTCTAAAAATAATATAAGTGAGGTATGAGAGTTTAATAATTTCTATAAAATAAAACACTGTCGTGCTCTAAAAAGATATAAGTGAAGTACTAGAGCAACATTGCCTATCTAAAAAACTAAGTGAAGCACATAGAGTATTCTAATAAATTCTCGATTCAGCGTGTGTCTCTCAAAATATGTGTCCAGCAAGGTTGACTGTGGCAAAATAAAAAGCAAAGACTCATGTCATACAAGACGCTCCAAGCAAAAAACATATGATGTGGTGAATAAAAATATAGCCTCAAGTAAATTTATCGATGGATTGAAGACAAAAGAGGGGATGCCTTCCAGGGCATCCCCAAGTTTAGGCTATTTGGTATCCTTGAATATGGATTGGGGTGCCTTGGGAAACCCCAAGCTTAGGCTCTTGACATTCCTTATTCCATAGTCCATCAAATCCTTACCCAAAACTTGAAAACTTCATAACACAAAACTCAACAGAAAACTCATGAGATCCGTTAGTATAAGAAAAATAAATCACCAGTTTAGGTACTGTTGTGAACTCATTCTTTATTTATATTGGTGTAATATTTACTATATTCCAACTTCTCCATGGTTCATACCCCCCCGATACAACCCATAGATACATCAAAATAAGCAAACAACACAAAGAAAATAGAATCTGGCAAAAACAGAACAGTCTGTAGCAATCTATGGACTTAGAATACTTTTTAACTCCAAAAATTATGAAACAATATTACAATTAGGGAAATTTGTATATCAAACTTGAGTAAAAAATTTAGTTCAAAATGACGTTCCAGTTAATTTACAAAATTCCTGGACTGAGAGCGAAAGTTTCTGTTTTCACCAAAATCAACTCACAAACATCGTAGACCATCCCAAAGGTCTTACTTGGCTCAAAAACTAATTAAAAAAAGAAAACACAATTAATACAGAGGTAATAATCTGTTTGGAACTCAAAACATAAGAAAAAACAAAAGCATATAAATAAAATTGGGTTGCCTCCGAACAAGCGCTATTGTTTAATGCCCCTAGCTTGGCATAACACAATAGATCTAGGTATTGTCATCTTTGGTATGCAATCCATATGTAGCTCTCATAATAGATTCATAAGGTAATTTTCTCTTCTTTCTAGGAAAGTGCTCCATGCCTTTCCTTAATGGAAATTGGAATATAATATTTCCTTCCTTCATATCAATAATTGCACCAATCATTCTAAGGAAAGGTCTACCAAGAATAATAGGACATGTAGGATTGCAATCTATATCAAGAACAACGAAATCTACGGGCACATAATTCCTATTTGCAACAATAAGAACATCATTAATCCTTCCCATAGGTTTCTTAATGGTGGAATCCACTAGATGCAAATTTAAAGAGCAATCATAAAATTCACGGAAACCTAGCACATCACATAATGTTTTTGGAATCGTGGAAACTCTAGCACCCAAATCACAGAAAGCATGGAACTCATAATCTTTAATTTTAATAGTAGGTTAACACTCATCATAAATCTTTCTAGGTATAGAAACTTCCAACTCAAGTTTTTCTTCAAAATATTTCATCATAGCATCCACAATATGTTTAGTAAAGGATTTATTTTGATTATAAGCATGCAGAGAATTAAACATGGATTGCAACGAGGAAACACAATCAATCAAAGAACAACTATCATAATTAATGTCCTTGAAATCCAAAAGAGTGGGTTCATTGCTATTTATAGTTTTGACCTCTTCAATCCCACTTTTATCAATTTTAGCATTAAGATCTATAAACTCCAAATTATTTGGAATGCCTTTTAACAGAAGTTGACTTATCTCCAGTCCCATCTTTTTCAGAATTATATTAGACAACAAAGATTTAATAGGAGTCACAACAATCGCTTTAAGATCTTCATCATTATTATCACGGGAACATACCTTTTCAAACCATTCACGCTTAACACATATTCTAGCGGTTCTTTCCTTACACTCATCAATATAAATTCTCATAGATTTTAAAGACTCGTTAGTATCTTGCTTTGGTGGAGTAGATCTACTTTTGAAAGAATCAATCTCGAGAGAAATTCTATCAGCGTTCCTAGACAAATCATCAATCATTAAGCAATTTATCTTCAATAATAGCATTGAAAACTTTTTGCGAGCTACTAAATTCTTTAATATTATTCTCATCAGAGGGCATCTTATTAAAATTTCCATTAGAATTGTTTTAGGAAATACCATAATTATTAGGGAAATTACTAGGAAACGGCCTAGGATTGAAATTACCTCTATACGCGCTATTTCCAAAATTGTTCCTACCAACAAAATTCACATCCATAGATTCATTATTATTTCCAATCAAAGAAGACAAATGCATAACATTGGGATCAACAGGAACACTCTTACTAGCAAACAGTTTCATCATTTCATCCATATTTTTGCTCAAATATTTATTTCCTCAATAGAATGCACTTTTTTAGTAGGAGATCTTTCGGTATACCATTGAGAGTAATTTGCCATAATATTATCTAGGAGTTTAGTAGCTTCTCCTGATGTGATTTCCATAAAAGTACCACCCATGGTGGAATCTAAAAGATTTCTAGAAGCAAAATTCAATCCAGCATAAAAAATTGTATAATCATCCATAAACTCAAATGAGGCATGGGGCAATTTCTAATAAGTAGTTTCATCCTCTCCCAAGTTGTGCAATATGCTCATGATCTAGTTGCTTAAAATTCATTATATCGTTCCTAAGGGACATAATCTTTGCAGGCGGAAAGTACTTGGAAATAAAAGCATCTTTACACTTATACCACGAATCAATACTATTTTTAGGAAAAGATGAAAACGAAGTTTTAGCACGATCTCGTAGCGAGAACGGAAATAGCTTCAATTTAACAATTTCATTATACACATCTTTATTCTTTTGCATATCACACAACTCAACGAAAGTATTTAGATGGGATGCAACATTTTCATTAGGAGGGCCAAAAAATTGTTCTTTCATAACAAGATTAAGCAAAGCAGCATTAATTTCATAAGATTATGCACTAGTGGCGGGACAAATTGGAGTGCTAATAAAATCATTATTATTAGTAGTGGAGAGGTCACACAACTTGGTGTTCTTTTGAGTCATCATGACAAAGCAAGAAATCTAGCACACAAGGAAACAAAAAAGCAAACGAAAAGACGAATGGATGAAGGGCGAATAAAAAGGAAAATCTTTTCGGTATTTTTTGAAAATCGTTTTAGAAGTGGAGGTGAGGAAAACGAGAAACAAATGGAAAATAATGTAAATGCAATTGATGAGTTTATGATGGGTACTTGGTAGGCTTGATCTTGCTATGTATCCTCCCCAGCAACAATGCCATAAATACTTCTTGCTACTTCTTGAGCTTGCGTTGGTTTTCCCTTGAAGAGGAAAGGGTGATGCAACAAAGTAGATAAGTATTTCCCTCAGTTTCTTGAGAACCAGGGTCTCTATCCAGTAGGAGGAACAAGCAAGGCCCCAATCTTTGCACCTACACAAACAATCAAACACTTGCACCCAACGCTAAAAAGGGGTTGTAAATCCCTTCACGGTTACTTGAAAGGATGAGATCTGATAGAGATAGATATAAAAGATTGCTGAAACGACAAGTAAATAAATTGTAGTAAGGTATTTTTGGTATTTTTGGTTTATAGATCCAAAAGTATAATATGGAAAATAGACCCGAGGGCCATAGGTTTCACTAGAGGATTCTCTCATGAAGGAACATAATACGGTGGGTGAACAAATTATTGTCAAGCAATTGATAGAAAAGCGAATAATTATGAAGATATCCAAGGCAATGATTATGCATATAGGAATCACGTCTGTGTCAAGTAGACCAAAACGATTCTGCATCTACTACTATTACTCCACACATCGACCGACTCCTGCGTGCATCTAGAGTGTTAAGTTCATGAAGAACAAAGTAACGCATTAGGTAAGATGACATGATGTAGAGGGATAAACTCAAGCAATATAATGAAAACCCCATCTTTTTATCCTCGATGGAAACAATACAAATACCTTCCTCGCTACCCCTACTTTGTCACTGGGTGAGGACACCACAAGATTGAACCCAAAACTAAGCACTTCTCCCATTGCAGGAAACCAATCAAGTTGGCCAAACCAAACCAATAACTCGAAGAGACTTGCAAAGAAATGAAATCATGCATATAAGAATTCAGAAAAGACTCAAATAATATTCATAGATAATCTGAACATAAACCCACAATTCATCGGATCTTGACAAACACAACGCAAAAGAGTATTACATCGGATAGATCTCCTTGAAGATCATGAAGACCATGGTATAGAAGAACAAAGAGAGAGAAGAGGCCATCTAGCTACTAGCTATGGAACCGAAGGTCTGTGGTGAACTACTCACGACTCAACGGAGGGGCAATGTAGTTGATGTAGATACCCTCCGTGATCGATTCCCCCTCCAGAAGATTACCAAAAAAGGCTCCAAGATTGGATCTCACGAGAAGAGAGGCTTCTGACGGCGGAAAAGTATTTTTTGCGGCTCTCTTTGGTATCCAGGGAATATCCGGGAATTCATAGGCCGAAGAATAGGGTTAGGAGGGTTGTCGTGGGACCACAAGCCAGGGGCTCGCCCCTGTGGCTTGTCGCCACATGGCGGCTCTCCTGCCTTTATCTCCAAGCTTTTTGGGTTGCTTGTGGTCCAAGAAAAATCATTCCGAAGATTTTATATCATTTGGACTCCATTTAACATTCCTTATCAGTAATACTCAAAAACATGGAAAAAAAGAAACTTGCACTGGGCTCGAGATTAGTTGGTTAGTCCCAAAAATAATATAAAATAGCATATTAATGCATATAAACATCCAAAACATATTATATAATAGCATGGAACAATAAAACATTATAGATATGTTGGAGACGTATCAGGGATACCTTTGTATAAGAAAAACATTGTGCAAAGATCCACTAGGCAATTTATGTTCTTGAATTATTCACAAGCCTCCAAACTCATAATCTTCAAGACAATAGATTACTGAAGCTAAAAGCTTTGTATACTTCAAGTGAGCTATTGTATGCTGGGAGCTTGTTCACTATCAAGGCTGTCATGGTGGACAAAGACCCGATCAAGTTCATCAATGACGTTCTAAAGCGCCTTTCAAAGATTCCCCAACAAATTGAAGAGTTGAAGAAATAAGCCGCGGGTAGGGGGCAATTGTTGCTCTAAGCCGGGCTTTGGCTTATGCACCGGAGCTTAAGCCAGAGGAGATAGCTGGTGGGTTTCCTCAACTCAAAGATGACGGATCAACTTTTACCCAGAAATATTATGCACACTGTATGAAGGTGTCTCGTATATTTTCCTGTCAATTGGCTGAGGATGTTGATGTAATGACATATCAGGCGGCTTATGATGATAACAATGCGAGAGTGCGGCCACCCACATTTGGACCGGCGAATCTGATTCCTCAACGTCATAAGCATCTCTTTGCTCCTGATGTTGACCCGTCCCCCATCTTCAATGAAGAAGTTGAATTCCATGCCTTAACCCATTGCAACTGGGATGTGGACAACCTTCAGATCCAGGAATCAGAAGGCTCGACACGGGATGACCCGACAGTGCCTTGAATGAGATAGCGGCCTAAAGCACAACCCAGACTAATTGATAGCTTGATGATGTTTACTGTTTCTTGATGAACTTTTGTCCAAGATCTTGGGCTCCATGAAGCCTTATAATATTATGAGTTGTAAAAACTAATTATCTATTCCATGCCTTCGTGCATGTTTTAAACTCTTTGTATCACTTCTAAACTTGTCGATGGCGTCTGATATGCGTTTTTGTGTCTATGCTTTTTTTGAAGTCAAAACAGGCGGGTCCATATAAGCCGCCTTTCTGAAATCTTCCCGTGTTGTAATTTATCTCGCCATCGCAAGGCAATGGCCTCATAACCCGGATGCTGTATATGAGCCGGTATAAAACATTGAATCCTTTCCTGGGAAAGGTAACACTATATATTGACAATGAGGCTAATTTAGTAGGCCGGCTCGGTGAGACTCGGCAGGGAGACTAGCTTGCAAGGCTCTAGTCATGCCCTAATATGGGTGGGTGTAATAACCCTTTATGATTTAGACTGGATGATCAGGCTCAAGTCATGCTTCAATGAAGCGGGTATGTTAACTCATGGTTTCTCCTTTTTCCATATGCCGGCTCTCACACGGCACACCTGATGTTTTAACCTTGATAAGTTGAGGGTCTAAAATGGATTGACTTGCCAAGAGTACACAGTGCCTTTTAGGAGGAGTTGCAAAAACATACAGTCAGGTCTAACCATCGTATAACATTAATTTTACGCACGCCAAGAGGGTTATAAAACTAAACTCAGTGAGTTGGAAGCCCCAAGTGACCCATGATCAGGAAAAATCCTAGCATAGGATTGGAGAAGACAATGCTATTACTGCCAAACAATCTGGGGACTAGTGGCCCCCACATAAGCTGGCTTTAATCCACTGATCATAGTTGGCGCCAAAATTTGAACCGTGCATCATGGCAACTGGTCCTCTTTGGCTCATAACACCTATGTTTGGATGGTCGCGTCATGGCGACTCATCCTCTTTGACATCGATATCATCCATGTTTGAATGGCGACATCATGGCGGCTCATCCTCTTGGGCGGCTTAGTGTAAATAATAAAGACTCATGCTCATGATATAAGCTGAAATGACAGACTCACCGAGTTTCGAGGCTGCCGGCTTTATTGTGTTGATAAGATAGTATGTACAAAAACTTGAAATAGGTACATGAAAAAGGAGCCAATGTCTCTAAGTATAGTAAGTCCGAAGGTGAGCGATGTTCCACGGCCGGGTTGTCTCCTCCTCTGAAGTGTCTTTATCTGGACGAAGGTCTATCAGGTAGTATGAGCCATTGTGAAGACTTTTGCTGATGACAAAAGGACCCTCCCATGGCGGTGAGAGTTTGTGCATGCTTGTATGATCTTAAATCAATTGAGGCACTAAGTCGCCCTCCTAAAAAATCCGGCTCTTAACTCTACGACTATGATAGCGACGTAGGTCTTGCTGATATATTGCTGATCCTACTGCTGCCAAATCACGCTCTTCCTCCTAGGCTTCCAAGGAATCTTGACGTGCCTGCCTATTTTCTACTCCAACATAAGCGACGACTCGAGCAGAATCATGCCGTATATCACTCGGTGATACCGCCTTAGCTCCATAAACTAGAAAAAGGGTGTGTAACCAATGGATCTGTTTGGCATCGTCGTGATGCTCCAAAGTACTGCGGGGAGCTCTTCAACCCAACAACCGGGGGACGTTTTAAGGGCACCATGAGTCGGGGCTTGATCCCTCGTAAAATTTCCTGATTAGCTTGCTCGGCCTGTCTATTGGACTCTTGATGTGCTACTACTAATACATCAAGCCAGATATGCTCGTGTTGGCAGAATTGCTTCGTGGCCCCTTTCGATAAATTGGTTCCATTAGTAGGTAATAATGCTATGAGGATAGCCAAAACAGAAAATCAGCATCTTTAGAAACTCGACAGTTGTCTTTGCTTCACAATTGCTGACAGGCTCTGCCTCAACCCACCTGGTAAACTTGTCAACCGCCACCACTAGATGAGTCTTTTTGTTGGAAGACATCTTGAACGGTCCAACCATATCAAGCCCCTAGACCACAGAAGGCCAAGTGATTGTGATCATAAGAAATTCCTGAGCCGACACGTGGGCTTGTCGGGCGAAATTTTAACATCCGCCACACTTGCATACTATATCCTCCGCATGTGCATGAGCCGTCAACCAATAAAATCCATGACGAAAAGACTTTGATACCAAAGATCGAGAGCCGGCATGGTGTCCACAGTCGCCAGCGTGAATCTCATTAAGGATCTCTTGACCTTCCCTAGGGGAAACACATCATTGAAAAACATCGCTAACACTTCTTTTGTGCAACTCGCCCTTATGGATAACCTTGGACTTGCATGGTCGTATTATCTGGCGGGCGACGAGTTCCTCAGCCGGGAGTTCCCCTCGAGCTAAATAAGCTAAGTATGGCACTGTCCAATCAGGAGACGCCCGGAGAGCTGCGACCAACTATGATTGTGGTTGAGGGATGAATATATCTTCCTCAGACGATAACTTCACAGAGGGTTGTGGAGAACATCCAGGAACACATTAGGTGGAACCGGCTTGCATTGAGATCCTAGTCGTGACATGCATCTGCCGCCTCGTTGTATTGTCGATCAATGTGATCAACCTGATAGCCATGAAAGTGACCCACCACACCGGAGACTGCACATTTGTAAGCCGCCTTTAGGGGGTCCTTTGAGTCCCAGGTTCCAGACACCTGTTGAGCCACCAAATCTGAGTCACGTAAGCACCAGACCCTACTAAGGTTCATCTCCTTTGATATCCTGAGCCCATGTAAGAGAGCCTCGTAATCAACTGCATTGTTGGTACAAGGAAACATGAGTCGTAGAACATACTAGAACTTGTCACCCCATGGAGAGGATAACACAACACCAGCCCTAGAGCCTTCCAATTGCCTAGATCCATCAAAATATATAGTCCAATACGTGTTATCTCGCCTATCCTTTGGGAGCTGAAGCTCAGTCCAATAGTTGATGAAATCCACCAGTGCTTGGGATTTGATGGTTGTACGGGGTATGTAATTCACATGATGGGGACCAAGCTCAATTGCCCACTTAGCAATATGACTTGTAGCCTCGCGGTTTTGTATGATGTCCCCAATTGGGGCTGAACTAACCACAGTGACTGGATGCTCCTAAAAGTAGTGCTTCAGCTTTCGGCTTGCCATAAAAATTCCACAGACCAGATTTTGCCAATGTGGGTACCTCTATTTGTAAAATTTCAATACTTCACTAACAAAATACACCAGCCGCAGAACCGAATATTCTTTCCCTTCTTCCTTGCGCTCAATGACAACTACAATACTCACTGCCTTAGAATTAGCAGTGATGTAGAGGAGCTTGGGATCTTTGTCGGTCGGGGTGGCTAAAACGGGCGGCTCAGCCAACTGCTTGTTGAGGGCTTCAAAAGCTTCATTAGTTGCATCCGTCCAGATGAAATTATCCGTCTTCTTGAGCAGTTGATAGAGAGGGATTGCCTTCTCACCAAAGCGGCTTATGAACCGTCTCAATGCCTCTATGCGACCACCATGCGCTGGACCTAGTTTATATTGGTCAGCTTAACAAGCGAAGTGATTGCCTTTATTTTATCCGGGTTAGCCTCGATGCGTCGTTCGGACACCACAAAACCAAGTAGCTTGCTTGCAGGAACACCAAAAACACACTTCGCCGGGTTAAGCTTCATCTGGTACACTCGAAGATGATCGAACATCTTCTTTAGATCCTCCAAGAGTGTTTCCTTCTTCTAATACTTCACTATGATGTTATCAACATAGGCATGAATATTACTCCCAATCTGACTTTGCAAATAGTTATGGATACAGTGTTGATAAGTTGCCCCCGCGCTCTTAATTCCAAAGGGCATAAATACATAGCAGAAAGCGCCAAAAGGGGTTATGAAAGCCTTCTTTTCTTGATCCTCCTTGGGCATCTTGATCTGGTGGTAACCTGAGTACGCATCCAGGAAACTCAGGCGCTCACAACCCGTCGTAGAGTTAATTATTTCATCAATACGGGGGAGAGCGGAAGGATCCTTTGGACATGCTTTTTTGAGATTGGTGTAATGAATACACATACGGAAGGTGTCATTCTTCTTTAGAACCAGGACCGGGTCAGCCAACCACTCAGGATGAAAAACTTCGATGATGAACCCGACAGCTAGGAGCTAGGCGACTTCTTCCCCAATGGCCTGGTGTCTCTCTTTGTTAAAAAAAATGAAGGTATTGTCGCACTAGTTTCATCTTTGGATCCACGTTAAGGTGGCGCTCAAGGAATTTTCTCGGCACTCCACACATGTTAGAATGCTTCCATGCAAAGATGTCCCGATTCTCACGGATGAATTTGATGAGCACGTTTTCCTATTTGGGATCTAGGCATGTCCCAATAGTGAACTGCTTACAAGAGTCACCTGGCGTGAAATCGACTTGTTTGGTATCATCTGCAGACTGGAACTTGAGGGGCGGCTCAGACTCGGTGGAGGGCTTCTTGATGGGGGTCATATCTGTTGGCTTAAGATAATTTCAACTCCTCAGCTGCACACGTCGACTCTGAATAAGCCGCATCTCCTGCCTCGCACTCCTGAGCTATCTTCCGGCTTCCACTCACTGTAATGATACCTTTGGGACCCGTCATCTTGAGTTTTAAGTACAAATAGCAAGGTTGGGCCATAAAGCGAGCGTAAGCCAGCCACCCAAAGAGGGCATGATACGGGATAGTGATTTTGACCACCTGAAACATCAAGGCTTCACTTCGGTAGTTGAATTTATCACAAAAAGCCTCGTTTAACTTGATCCGCTCGACAGGGTGTGCCAATTTACCTTGAATAATGCCATGAGAGACTATTGTGGACGGTATCAAGTCTTTCTCAGAAAAGTTCATTTGCCAGAAGGTATAATAGTACAAGATATTGATGCCGCTCCCCCCATCCATGAGAACCTTTGTGAGGGTGTATCCACCAACCTGAGGTGCTACCACCAAAGCCAAGTTGCCAGGGTTGTCAACCTGAGGGGGGTGATCTTCCCTAATCCAAGTGACCGACTGTTCGGACCAATTGAGGTATCTGGGAACCTCCAGCTCAATCATATTGACGGCTCTTTGCTTGAGCTTTTTATCCCGCGCCCAACTGCAGGTGGTGAATACGTGGTATTGGCCACTGTTCAATTTCTTAGAGTTGATCTCAAACCCATCCGAACTATTATATTGTTGGTTATTCTGGCCAGAATGTTGTCCATTGCTATTGCCTG
The DNA here is from genome assembly GCF_904849725.1 of Hordeum vulgare subsp. vulgare. Taxonomy (NCBI): domain Eukaryota; kingdom Viridiplantae; phylum Streptophyta; class Magnoliopsida; order Poales; family Poaceae; genus Hordeum; species Hordeum vulgare. The sequence continues at coordinate 410,338,794 of NC_058523.1, forward strand.
AGCCACCTTGACCCTCAAAATTGGATGCAGGGAACCCGCCAGATGAGTTCCCATGTGACCCGTCATGACCTTGTCGGCCAGGATGTCGACCACCACTGCCTCATGGATTGTCCCTTGAATCTTGGATAAAGAACTCTTGCATAACAAAGCAATCTTCTCAAGAATGACTGGTTAGAACATCTGGGTACTATGCTGGGGACAAGGTGATTTGAGCATCTCCTCATAATTTCACCGCTTCCTTCCGTTGTAAGGTCAAGTGTTCCGACGCTGGTTCCTAAACCCGGTGTTGGTGTTGGCTACCAAGTCTGACCCGCTATCCTAATGTCTCCGCTTTCCTTGTCATCCCGAGTTACCATTGTGTCGTGGTTTTGTCACGGCAGATGTCCTCGTGAAAGGACTTAGTGTTGGAGCCATCGCACCTTGGTGGCGACTCAAAGGGGTTGATCGGGAGCGAGACAGAGATTTACCCAGGTTCGGCCCCTCGTAAGGAGGTAAAAGCCTACGTCCTGCTTAGTGTTGTATTGATGGTGTTTCGATTACAAGGATGGCGTAACTCGCCTGACCTAGCACTCGATGATTTCTAACCTACCCCTCTTTCCTTGGGACTCGCCTTTATATATAGGTCGAGCCCTTAGGGTTTACAAGAGTCCTTGCCTTCACGCAAGTCGTGATTCTTTCTATCTCTAAGTCGCCATGTTTTCCAAGACTGGAATACTCCCCGATAACTGGTTCTCCACGAGGATCTTGAACCGCCATCCAGTTCCCGGGCCTATTGGGCCAAAGCTTAAATCGCCAAAGGATGAGTTGCCCACTTGGTGACCCACACCAACTAGGGCGGGTCACACTGCAGATAATATCCCCAACATTAGGCCCCAGATTGACTTGAACCTGTTCACGCCAATATTCTTATCTAGTTAGGGGCGACTCATTCTGCTCCTTTTATGCATCACGCACTTAAACCACCATCTGTTGTGGAGATACCCAACTCGCCAAACCACTTCTTGTTGGCATCATCTTATCCCTTTAATCTCGGAAGAGATAATGACGCTATCCCCAATGGATCCTTCGGCACAGATATCCCGAAAATTTTGGGCGCCATCATAGCGAATCTTTATCCCATCGGCAGTTCCCGCGCGAGGCGCCTTGATTCCAGCGCCTGGCCTAATAAATAGGCTGGGGGAAGGGACATGGCACATTTCCACTTACCCATCTTGTCTTCCCCTTCTTCCCTGCGATGGTACCGAGAGCTCCGTTGCCGCCCAAAGACCTCCGTCTCCGGCCGCCGTATCCGACGCATCCCGACGCCAGCTAAACACGCAGCACTCGCCGCGGATCTTCCTTGGTCGCCTCCGGTCGCCATCACCAGGTCAGTCCTCCGCCATTAGAGGTAGATCTTAGTTCCTCGAAGTTCATACCTGCCGGTTTCTTAGAACACTTTGAATACCTCCATAATCGTTGATTAATTCAAGATGATAACAGTAGGCGCAGTAGCATCAACCATACCCTTAGTTGCCTAGCTTCGGTTTGAACATCTAGAAAGGCTTTTGTCAAATCAGCTTCACTATTCTCACCCTAGCCATAGGCTATTCTCCTTTATCCAAGCCTTTTTCATTCATTTTTGCCTGCTCTGTAGATCTATATGTTACTGCCTGTTGTATAAAACATGATTGTAGATCCATACTTTACCATTTTAGCGAACATCTCTGAAGCTCCAAGCCATCTCTCTTAAGCAGTAGGAAATTCATAAATCGCCCTGGTATTCTGACCCGACCCCTTGTTAGTGAGTCAGCAAACACCCTTAGTCACTTGAAAAATGTTCGGCGAGTTAATTGATCTTTTAACCACTCAGTAAGCGCTTGGCGAGTTAATTTACCCGTAATCCCTCCCTTTGTAGCATGGGTACCGTTTTCAAAGCCGATTGGCTCCCGACCAAAGTTGATGAAGCTTTTCTCAATGACTGTGTGAAGACGGGAAATCTTGACTCGAAAGAGGTTATTGGATGGCGTTCCGGGTTTGGAGAAGAGATTCCCGACCCGAAGGAAGGGGAAATAGTTGTTTTTGCTGAGCACCTCGAACGAGGATTTTAGCCGCCAGGGTCAAAATTCCTCAGAGACGCCATGACCTTCATGAATGTCCGCCTCCAAGACTTAGGACCTAACTCGATTAGCAATTTATGTCAGTTCCGAGTGTTCTGTGAAGCGTACTTGTGGATGGAACCTTCAGTTCCTTTGTTCTGGTATTTCTTTCATTTGAATCGCCAGACAGAATTTTCCAATTGCCCTAGCTTGGAACTTGGAGACGTCAACGTTCAATGCCGCAGGGACAGTCCATTCCCATCACTCGCCATGCCAAGCCATCCCAAAGGCTAGGGAGAGTCTTGGTTTTATTGCCAGGAAACTTCTCCTAAGGGTGAGAACAAGCTCCTTGGCTATAGGGAGGAACGCCTTCCGACAATCTTCAAACTCCCAGACAAGCTTACTGAAGAAGAGGAGTCAGATTTTATCCCAGTGCTATCCGAGTTAAGATCTCTTACAAACAACGGTCTTACTGGGATCAATTTGATCCGCTGCTGGGTTGAATGGCGCATCCTCCCATTAAGTCGTCGAGACGGCTTAATGTGTGAGTTTGATGGCACCTTGGACCATCCCTAGTGCTATTTCCGTACAACATTGACAGAAAACGACATTGTATCCATCATCAAGTAGTTGACCGGCGAGCCCTTGGCCAAGTGTGGCCAAACAGGTCTTAAGCCATTCTGCAAGATCAACCCGGCGCCAAAGGTAAATAACTTAACCCGCCTTTACTTTATTCCTTCCAACTTACGTGAATTATGATTCTCATAATAAAAATGTCACTTCAGAAAGGCGATAAATTCTGGTCCAAGAGGCTGAAAAAGATGGCCCTGAAGCAAGCCAAGCCGCCCCCAAAGAAGAAATCCAAGGGCAAAGGCAAAGCCGCCGTTACTGAGCCGTCTGACGCAGACGAATCCCAAGTCGGCGATGTACTTTTAGAGGTAAAATTCTATCTTCTTTGACTCGCCGTTCATTGTTATAGTTTTGTGTTTACGCCTCCGTATCTGTTGTGTAGAATGAGGACAACGAAAGCCAGGAAGACTCCGTACAGGTAATTTATGTTTCCACCGACTCATCTTCTCCTCCGCCTAAGCCGGCCAGGCAGATTTGTGGGAAAGTTCCCATGTCTCACTCAAATGCTTGTTTGGATCCTAATTTCCTTTTGAAGAAAACACAATATGCTTCCAATCGGAAAACTCGGAGTCATTCTGGAGATTTGGTGTCCGGGTTACCAACAAAAACTAAGAAGAGGCAGAATGAGGTATCCTTTTAATAGCATCTCCTTTCGTTTCCTTTTGGATCATATTTATAACTCGCTCACATCTTGAGGTGTTATTTTTGCAGAATTCTCCTCCTTCGTCAGGAGACTCAGTGATGTTAGCCCTTCCGCCGATGATCCACGTTCTAGGGTAAGTTCTTATAATACTTACATTGTCTTGATGATGATAATGTCTGTTTTTAAGCGCACCCCCTTTTCTTTTAGGGCACAAGCGAAGAAGAGGAAAACTGGCGGGTCAACTTCCACTACAGCTCCGAAAGGCTATTGAAAAACCGGCGCCGATTCAGGATAACCCGGCCAAGGATAAATCTGAAGATCAAGCGGATCTCCCGAATTCGACCAAGGAAGGCATGGAAACGCCCAATCCGCCGAGTCTGTTGAAAACGGCAGAAGATCCAGATGTTGTGATCATCACCGGCACTCGCTTTTCTAAGCCGGCTTCAGCAGTCTTGTCGAAGCACGTATCATCATCAGCTGAACCTTCTATTGAACATGAAATTTCCAAGGCCAAGCTATCCCAATATGAAAATCTTGAATTTAAAGAACTCTGCTCCGACTTTGCAAGTCGTCTGGAGGCGAGTTATGAAATGGAAAAGAGTGTGCTCCTTATGATGAAGAACAGACATGAGGTACGCCTTACTGCATACTATATTATCCTCATTAACCCCCAAGGGCTGGGTCATCTGTTAAAAGATGAGCCGGGTCTTGATAGTAGAAAAAATATTTCGACCTGTAACCCCCAAGGGCCGGGTCATCTGTTAAAAGATGAGCCGGGTCTTGATAGTACAAAAAATCTTTCGACCTGTAACCCCCAAGGGCCGGGTCATCTTGTTGAAAGATGAGCCGGGTCTTGTCATTAGAAAAAATCTTTTGACCTGTAACCCCCGAGTGCCGGGTCATCTTGTTGAAATATGAGTGAGGTCTTGTCATTAGAAAAAATCTTTCGACCTGTAACCCCCAAGGGCCGGGTCATCTTGTTGAAAGATAAGCCAGGACTTCTCATTAGAAAAAATCTTTCGACCTGTAACCCCCAAGGGCCGGGTCATCTTGTTGAAAGATGAGCCGGGTCTTGTCATTCGAAAACATCTTTCGACCTATAACCCCCAAGGGTCGGGTCATCTTGTTGAAAGATAAGCCGGGTCTTGTCATTAGAAAAAAATCTTTCGACCTGTAAGCCCCAAGGGCCAGGTCATCTTGTTGAAAGATGAGCCGGGTCTTGATACTGTATAATTTTGTCTAAAAAATTATACATTAGCCCCCAAGTGTCAGAGATGTTGCTTGCAATAATTCTGAGACTTGCCCCTTGATAATATATTTTGACAGGAATCTCTTGCCCAAGCTGAGTTGGCATTTGGCGACTTAAAGAAAAATTTAGCCGATCAGCAAGATGCACGGGCAAAATCAGAAGAAAAATATCAAATAATCTTATCTGAGATGGAGAAGCTGAAAGCCGCCCTCAAAAAGGCTCGAGCTGATCAAGACGTCGTGGTAAAGAGAGCGGAAAAAGCTGAAGCTAAATTGGAAACCGTGCAACAAGAGCTGGCCGGCTTAAAGCAACATATCTCCAACATGACAAAAGCTATATTTGGTAAGAAACAAAACCCTAACCTTGCACTTTGTAAATAAATAACTTAGTATGAAGAAGTTACTGACCATCATTATCCCTTATATAGGTCCGAGAGCCGCCAACCTTCAGAATGACTGCGTCCTGATGCTGAAGGCAATTTACACATTAACAGAGCAACTTTATACCGGAAGCCTGCTGACCGTGAAAGCAGTGATGGGTGCCAAGGAACCCATAACATCAATCAAAAAGATGCTTGGCTGCTTATCTACCCTTCCGCCTCAGATCGGTGAGCTAACCCGGTCAGCTACCCGAAAAGGGGTACTGACTATGTTGAGTCGGTGATTGGCGTACGCTCCAGAATTAAAACCCGAAGAAGTAGAAGCAGGCTTTCCCCAGCTGAAGGACGACGGGTCAGAATTTGCTCAAGAGGATTACCAGCGCTTTGTCAAAGAATCCCGCTTAGCGGCGACTCAGCTTGCAGCAAGCTTGGATTTATCAAAGTATCAAGCTGCCTATGATGACAAGAATAAGAAAGTTAATCCGCCAACCTTTGTGACAACCAGCTTGACTCCGCGTCGACCCAAGAACCCTTTTGATTTGGAGGTGGATCTCTCATCAGTTTTGAACGATGAAGATGAATTTGTCGCCTTATCCAAGTGTAACTGGGTATTGGGCGACTTGCAAATTGAAGCCGGTCAGAGCTCAAAGCAGGCTGACCCGGGGACATCAGCAGACTAATCCTTCATTGATTTGGAAATCAGAGCCATGTAATAAGTCATTCATAGAAAACAACCCTGTTGTGTGATTTCTTTAAAACCCTTGTGTCGCCCTCAGGGCGCCTTATGATACTTGACCCGCCCTCAGGGCGTTTTATGATGCTTGAGACATTATGGCAATAATGATTTTGATCATCAACCTGTTAGGCTTAAAAACATACATCAAACCACCTCAGTGAGTAATGGATGATAAAATAATAACCGACTCCAGATGTTAAGGTGAGTCGGAAAAATTTGAAAAACCTTGTGGCAGTGCCAGGAAGGTAAAAAATAAGAATTTCGTCGGCTCATTCAAGTCGCGACAGGACAGGATGAGTTATATAAACTCAAGTGCTACCCGAGGGCGAGTTATTTCCTGACATTTGTATAAAAAGCTCAAGTATTTAGACCGGCTGATCAGGCACGAGTCAAGCTTCAGTGAAGCAGGTTCAGTGAACCAATGGTTTCTCTATTTTCCATGTGGGGCGCTAGCCGGTACCAGACATGTTTTAACCAAGGCGAGTTCGGGGTCCATAAAGCGGAGTAACTCGCCAAGAGTTCATGGGTCCATATGGCCATTCGGCCAACACACAGTCAAGTATAACCATTTGTAATGCGGTAATTTTTTGCAGGCCAAATGGGTAGTAAGGCTGATCTCAGTGAGAGGAAGCCCCCAAGTGACCTATGATTAGGGGAAAGACCGGTCATACAATGGTAGAAGCGTATACGCTATTACCACAAAACGACTTGGGAACAGATTGCCCCCCCCCCAAGTAAGCCGGCCTAATCCACAGAATCATATAAGGCGCCTATGTTTGAATCGCGCGCTTGTAGCGACTTTGATCCTCTTTGGCTTATCGATACCCAGTTTTGTAATAAGTGCATCATGGCGACTTATGCTCTCTGGTATGGATAGAGTCCATGCTTGGGCGACTTGTTGAGGAGCAAAATAAAAGATCCATACTTTCAATAAGATGAAATAGCAGGAAAGCCCCCGATCTTGTGGGCATCAATTTTATTGCTTCATAACTTTGAAAAACTTACAAAAAGCAGAGCTAATAGCTCAAGTGTAATAAGGCCGCAAGTGGGCTATGTTCCAGGGGCGAGTTGACTCAGCCTCCATGGTTGGCTGATCAGACCGAAGATCCACCAGATAGTATGACCCGTTGCGAAGGCTTTTGCTGACGACAAACGGTCCTTCCCATGGGGGTGATAACTTATGCATGCCAGTGCGATCTTGGATCAATCAAAGCACTAAGTCGCCCTCCTGGAAGGTTCGGCTCTTGACCCGGCCGCTGTGGTAACGCCGCAAGTCCTGCTGATAAATCGCCGATCGGGCGGCAGCCAAGTCGCGTGCTTCCTCCAAAGCGTCCAAAGAATCTTGACGCGCCAACTCGTTGTCCTGTTCCACATAAGCAGCAACTCTGGGCGAGTCATGCCTAATGTCAGTGGGGAGAACAGCTTCTGCTCCGTATATGAGGAAAAATGGAGTAAAACCCGTAGAACGGTTTGGGGTGGTCCGGATGCTCCATAGTACAGAAGGCAACTCCTCAACCCAACACCCTGGGGTGCGTTCCAGGGGAACCATAAGTCAGGGTTTGATTCCTCGCAATACTTCATGATTCGCCCGTTCGGCCTGCCCATTAGATTGTGGATGAGCCACTGCAGAGACATCATGCCGGATGTGCTCACGATGGCAAAACTCCTGCATCGCACCTTGTGATAGATTAGTACCATTATCAGTAATAATGTTGTGTGGATATCCGAACCGGAAGATCATTTTTTTCAAGAACTTGACCGCTGTCTCCGCATCACAAGCACCAACAGGTTCTGCTTCGACCCACTTGGTAAATTTATCAACCGCCACGAGCAGATGAGTTTTTTTGTTGGACGACATCTTAAAGGGGCAAACCATGTCTAGCCCCCAGACCGCGAAAAGCCAAGTAATAGGTATCATTCTTAGTTCTTGACCTGACACATGAGCCTGTCGTCCGTAACGCTCGCAACCATCACATCGACGAACTATCTCTTCATGAGCCGTCAACCAAAAGAAACCGTGACGGAACGCCTTTGAAACCAGGGAGCGTGACCCGGCATGATGCCCACAATCTCCGGCATGGATGTCATTCAGAATCACGCATCCTTCTTCGGAAGAAATGCATCGTTGGAATACCCCAGAAGTGCTTCTCTTATATAATTCGCCATTGATGATGACCATGGATTTGCTTCGACGAACAATTTGGCGAGCCAACACTTCATCCGAAGGTAACTCGCCTAGGGCGAGATATGCCAGATACGGAAGAATCCAATCCGGCGTAACACGGAGAGCCGCCACGAACTGGGACTCAGGGTCTGGTATTGCCAACTCCTCTTCTGAGGGCAACCTTACGGAAGGATTATGCAAAATATCGAGAAAGACATTGGGAGGAACCGGCTTACGCTGTGAGCCGAGACGCGAAAGGGCATCAACTGCTTCGTTAAGGCGCCAGTCAATATGAACAACTTGATAGCCATGGAAATGACCCTCCACATCAGACACAGCCCTCCTGTAAGCCGCCATCAGGGGGTCCCGAGAATCCCAAGTACCTGAAACTTGCTGAGCCACCAGATCAGAATCGCCAAGACATCTGACCCGCGTGAGGTTCATCTCCTTGGCGAGTCGCAAACCATGAAGCAAGGCTTCATATTCTGCAGCGTTGTTGGTGCATGGAAACATGAGTCGGAGAACATAGCAGAATTTGTCTCCCTCGGGCGAAATCAACACCACGCCAGCCCCCGATCCTTCCAATTGCCTAGACCCGTCAAAGTAAATAGTCCAGTACGTGAGGTCGGGCCTATCTTCTGGAATCTGTAATTCGGTCCAATCATTGACGAAATCAACCAAGGCCTGAGACTTGATAGCCGTGCGAGGGGTGTATCGCACGTGGTGTGGCCCAAGTTCGATCGCCCATTTAGCGATTCGCCCTGTCACTTCTCGGTTGATGATGTCCCCGAGAGGAGCGGAGCTAACCACCGTGATGGGATGCTCTTGGAAATAGTGTTTGAGCTTTCGACTCGCCATAAAGACCCCATAGACCAACTTCTGTCAGTGCGGGTATCGTTGCTTGGAGAGAGTTAGCACCTCACTAATGAAATACACCGGGCGTTGCACCGGATATTCCTTCCCTTCTTCCTTCCTTTCGACGGCCAGTGCCACGCTCACTGCCTTGGAGTTTGCCGCAACGTACAGAAGCATAGGCTCTTTTTCAGTCGGGACAGCCAAAACCGGCGGGTTGACCAACTGCTGCTTCAAGGCTTCAAAAGCTTCATCGGCCTCGTTTGTCGAAACAAAATGGTCAGATTTCTTAAGCAACTGATAAAGGGGAATAGCTTTTTCTCCCAGGCGGCTGATGAAGCGACTTAAAGCCGCGATATGACCCAACATCCATTGACCTTGATTCATATTTGCTGGTTTCCCAAGCAAAGTAATCGCCTTGATTTTGTCCGGGTTGGCTTCAATGCCACGCTCAGATACCAGGAAACCCAACAACTTTCCTGCGGGAACGCCAAAGACACACTTGGTGGGATTAAGCTTCATCTGGTATACCTGCCGATTGTCAAAAGTTTTCCTTAAATCTTCCAAGAGCGTCTCCTTCCTATGAGTTTTAACCACAATGTCGTCAACGTAAGCGTGGACGTTGCGCCCGATTTGGCCACGGAGAAAATTTTGGATGCAGCGCTGGTAAGTCGCCCCAGCGCTTTTGAATCCAAACGGCATGGACACATAGCAAAAAGCCCCGAAGGGGGTTATAAAAGCTGTCTTCTCCTAATCTTCCACAGCCATCTTGATTTGGTGATACCCAGAATAAGCGTCCAGGAAACAGAAACGCTCGCAGCCTGCCACTGAATCGATGATTTGATCGATACGGGGAAGGGCGAAAGGGTCCTTTGGACAGGCTCTGTTAAGATCTGTGTAATCAATGTACATGCGGAAGGTGCCATTCTTCTTGAGCACCAGGACCGGGTTAGCCAACCATTTGGGGTGGAAGACCTCTACGATCAATCCGGCGGCCAAAAGACGGGCAACTTCTTCCCCGATTTCCTTGCGTCGTTCCTCATTGAACCTGCGAAGATATTGCTGAATTGGTTTTGCTTTTGGGTCAACATTAACATGGTGCTCAGCGAATTATCTCGGTACACCAGGCATGTCAGAAGGTTTCCATGCGAAGATGTCCCGATTCTCACGGATGAATTCGATAAGCGCGCTTTCCTATTTGGGGTCCAGACCCGCCCTGATAGTGAACTGCTTGGTTGAGTCGCCAGGGACGAAATCCACTATCTTAGTGTCGTCTGTTGGTTTGAACTTGAGGGGCGGCTCAACATCTGTTGTTGGCTTATTTAGAGGTGACATATCAGCTGGGTCAACATTGGCCTGATGATATTTGAGTTCTTCTGCAGCGCAATCGACTTCTGCGTAAGCCGCATCCCCTTCTTCACACTCTCTTGCTATCCTCCTGTCACCATCAACCATGATGGGTCCCTTAGGACCGGGCATCTTGAGTTTAAGGTAAACATAGCAAGGGCGAGCCATGAAACGGGCGTAAGCCGGTCGCCCAAACAACGCATGATAGGGGCTCTTTAACTTGACCACCTCAAACATAAGCGACTCACTCCTGTAATTAGATGTTGTTCCAAACGCAACTGTGAGTTTAACCCGGCCTATGGGGTATGCCGATTTACCTCGGACAATTCTGTGGAATACCGTGGTTGAAGGCATTAAATATTTCTCCAGCAGGTTCATCCTTAGAAAAGTGTCGAAGTATAATATGTTGATGCTGCTACCACCATCCATCAGTACCTTCGATAAGGTATATCCCCCGACTTGAGTAGCCACGACCAACGCTAAGTCGCCGAAGTTGTCAACTCTGGGCGGGTGATCCTCCCTGCTCCACGATATAATTTGCTCGGACTAGTGGAGGTACCTAGGGAGTGCCGGCTCAGATACACTGTACGCTCGGTGATTCACCTTTTTTACCACGCCTGCAGGCATTGGTGGTGAAGACGTGGTATTGCCCGTTGCTTAATTGTTTGGGATTGTTGCGGAACCCGCCATTATCATCTTGCCCCTGCGGAGCTCCCTGTGGGGATGGCTGTTGAAAAACCCCGGGCGGGTTATAGCGCCGTTGGTTATGCACTGGATACTGGCTGCTGCTTCGCTGCGAGCCGTCCTGAGCCCCCGGTTCGGGGAAGCCGCCGAACGGGTTCTGGCGTTGATTAGGTGCACCGAACTGTTCCTGCCGTTGGTCCGGGTCACCGCTTTGCCCTTTTTTGATCGCCTCCGCTCGAAATTCTCGCATCACGTAACAGTCCTCCCAGGAATGAGTCGCCGGTCCGTCCGACATGGCGTGGTGCGGGCAGGGGCCCTTGAGTATCTCGTTATAATTGCGCGGCTTCTTGCCACTGTAACCCCTCTTCTTCTGGCGCTGGTTGTCGTTGTTGGCATTGGTGTTGCCGACTAAGTCCGAGGATTCTTGTTGCTGCCTTCTCTTGTTGTTCCCTCCGTGATTATGGCGGGCGCGTCCCTGAAATCGGGTATGATTTTTGGATGACTCGCCTTTCCTCGGCGAGTTGGTCTTGCCGCCATCTTCTCCTGGATCTTTGGTGTCATCCGCCTCGGCGTACCTAGTGAGGGTGTCCATTAGTTCCCCCATATCCTGGACTTTTCGCTTGAGTCACCCCAACTTCTGTACCAAGGGCTCATAGTGGCAGTTTTGCTCCAAGATCAGCACAGCCTGAGCCGCCGTGATGCCATCCGACGAGTGAATGATTTCCGCGACCAGCCGAGTCCAGTGGTGAGCCGACTCATCAGGGCGCTGAACGCAGTGCTGTAAATCGACTATTGTCTACGGGCGCTTGCAAGTTCCTCGGAAGTTTTTGATGAAACGCTCTTTCAATTCAGCCCAAGTCTGGATGGAGTTGGGGGGCAGGTTTTTTTACCAAGTACGCGCCGTTCCCTCGAGCATCATTGTGAAGTACCTGGCGCAGATTGCTTCACTTACATCGAGCATGTCCATGGCGATTTCGTAACTTTCAACCCATGACGCCGGCTCAAGGTCCGAGGTGTAGTTAGGCACCTTTCTTGGTCCCTTAAAATCCTTCGGCATTCTCTCATTGCAAAGGGCGGGGGCCAAGCATGGCACCCCTACCTGCATGCCGCCTACAACAAGCGGCGCTGGGCCGGTTTGGATGTCCGGGTGATCCCGACCCGGCGGGTCCCGATGATCAGGCGAGTTGACCTGGGGAAGGGGTCGCGGTCTGCTCGTTATGGCAGGCTGGTCCTCTGGCCGGCTCCTGGTGCGGCTTGCCTGGGGGGTGGAGTGCAGCCGATCGAGGCTGATCGCGAACTGGGCGTTTGAACCACCGCCGTCTTCAACATCTCAATGGCGTTCCTTGCTTCTATTTCAGCCGGGGTGTTGCCATGAATCGGAAGGGACTCTAAATGGCGAGTCGCGGCGAGGACGTTGTCCACCGGGTTGGAAAAGTGACCTCGAGGTGTCTGGAATCGAGGGACGCGATCAACAGTTGGCTGAAGCGGCGGGTTTGGCGGCTGGCCCGGCCCTCCTCCCGGAGCATCTCCTGCCCCGGGAGTACGTGGAGTGTCGAATAGGCGGGTCGGGATGAGATCAGGGGGTAAACGCCCCTGGTGCCTCCGCTTATGGACAGCGTCAGATGCGCGCTAATGCCTCTCGAGCCGACAGTTTTCGGTGTTCAGGCGAGCTGCCTCAGCGGTGATTTGAGCTTGCCGGGTTTCGATCCCGGCGGCTTCTATTTCAGCGTCTTGCTTAGCCTTTGTGTGACAGCCCGAGACCGACGTTCCAGAAGATTCCCCTTTATTTCCGTTTCCGTCGTGTGGTTAGTTTTATTTGTTGCATCATGATGCAGTTTGCATCGTCTCATCGTGCATGGCATCATTTCTTTTGTGTGCTTGTCTTGTGTGGCTTGTTGCACCTTGTTGTTTGAGTGTGAGCGCATGTGTGTATGTGCGTGAGGGCTTGGCAACATGATTGGGTGCAACAAGATCAAGCTCTTAACCCCTCTTGTTGCACCATGTTTTCAAACTCCTTTCTTTCCTTTTAGTTGAGGCAGATTTAAAAGTTTCTGTTTTGGTTCAAACAAAATGTTCCTCCTCTTCAAAATTTCTCCGTATTAATTGTGGTGTGCAACACTATTTTCTTTGAATTATTTTCCTTTTGGATTTATTCAAAAAACAGAGCCCCATTTCATTTAAAAGTAATTTATTTTTCTTCTTCTTACATTGCCCTACTTATTTCTATAAACACTGGCAATATTTTAGAATCCCAAAGATAATTTTATATTGTCAAAAACCCTTTTTCTTTGGCCCTTGTAGTATTTCAAAGTTGCGTGTTATTTTTTTTCCTGCAAAAGCTTTTACCAAAGAGAGAGAGAGAACACGACCCGGTACTGTTAGTTTAGGCCCATAGCCCACCAACGCTTTCCTCTTCTTCCCTGCGTTCGTCATCTCTTTATGAACCAGAGAGGGACCATTGATCGTCTCCCAGGTCGATCAGACGGTCGTCCAGTTCCGGGTCGAGGAGCATAAGAACCCTAGTGGTTCCCTAACCCTAGTCCGACTCCATTTCCAACCCTTCGTCCCTCTCACGCCGCCACCAACCTTCTCCCTCGTCTCTTCTTCTTCGTCAGGTAAGAGAACCAGAGTGCGGAAGAGGTTTAGAGGTTGAGCATCACGCATGCGCTGGACCATCACCGGAGAGCACCGCTGCGAGCCTCTTTGGTCTAGCAGGGTCGCGTCGTGCCGCGCCTTCTTTCTCCCTCCTCTCTCTTCTTCCTCTCCTCTCGCCGCCCTGTCTCTTATTTTACCTGCAGGATCAGAACCATGGCGCCCGAGGTTCAGGAAGGTCCATCTTAGCCGGCCCTCGTCTTCGTCAAGATCCATCCGGAACTGGTCTGGAGCGGCCGAATCTGTGCCGCCTCTCGCCTCCAGCTCGCCTCTCCGCCATTCGTGCCTCGTGTTGGAGCCTCTCCTTGGACGAACAAGGAGGAGCTGCTGCCTCGCCCGTTGTCATGGCCGCCTCTTAATCGAGCCAGCGCCGCCTCTGCTTCGGATGCTCCTCCATTGTGGGTCGCCTCCACCCCGTTCTGGTCGGAATGGGCCTCCACGACCACGCCGGACCTGTGCCTTGCCACATTCAGGGCCCTACTCGCTGTCCTCTCCTGTGGCCTCATGGTGAGCTCGTCCCTCCATGGACGAAGGATTCATTATTTTTGCCCAGATCCGTTTGGGTCGCATGCTCTTTAAACTTGTCCCTGCATTCATTCAGAACCAGCTCTCTATCCCGTTGGTTGAACCTCCTGTGTACATCCTTGAGGTGCACGGATCCAAACCGTGTGACTGCACCTTTTGTTTTATTCTTGTTGTCATTTTTTTTCCACATCCACACACCCAAGCGCGTGGGCCGAAAGCTCCAGTGGCTGCAGCCCACTGCACAGATTTGGCCCATATGTAATTTTCATTAATGTGCGATTTTATTAATTTCAGAAAAATTACAGGTTTTAAAATGCCGTATCCTTTAATCCGTGCCTCGGATTGCGACAAGTTATATATGTCTTGTGTAGAATTTCACGTAGTTTAACAATTTCCAACTCTCACGCATGTTTAAGGCTGTTAGCATGCTATTTGCATCGGTTTTGCGTGCCGACGTTTTAAAAACGGTTTAGGTCGTAGTTAATAAACCGCAGCTCCATTGGAGATGATCTATATATGTAAATCGAGTAGAATGACGTGTAGGATCTAATGCTCCACTTTTTTTTGCCGTTTAACAAACCTAAAATGTGATTAGGACAAATCTGGATAGAATTAAGATTTAACACGTGGGGTCATTTCAGAGATGCTATAAGTTGTTTTCGACCTCATTTAAAATGCCTAGATAGGTAGATTAATTTGTGCTTCACCCCTTGCCATGTTAACGCCATTTTAATATTGTTGTGTTCCTAAACGGGAGTGAATTAAACAATAAAACATGGAGTTTCATCGATATGCAACTCATTGCATATCGAGCTTCACTTAATGTGTAGTGCTTGCGTGAGGTGAATTGCCATGCCATGCCTTGCATCATTGATCTGTTCATGCATCATATTAGGTTGTGCATCATGTTGTGCATCATCTGGTGAATATCTGTGTTGATGTTTGTTTCCGTTTTGCTCTGTCTCGATAGAGTTCCGCAAGCGTGTCGGAATGTGAGGACCCGTTCGACTACGTTGGTTCGTCTGCTTCACCGAGTTATTCTTCTTCCAAGCGGGATCTCAGGCAATATGACCATTTCCCCAGATACCATTACTATCATTGTCATGCAAGTTTTATCACTTCTGTCACTTATGTCTCGTTGCCTACCACTTGTTAAATACCAGCCTCTCAACAATGCCATGGTTACCATCAACCTGTTCGACCTAGCAAACCACTGAGTGGCTATGTTACCACTTGCTTAACCATGTTTTCAGCGTTGCTAGTTGCAGGTGCAGATGCTTCCATGTGATAAAATGGTTCCTTGTCATATCACCATATTTAAACGCTATTTAATTTAATGCACCTATATACTTGGTTATAGGTGGAAGGCTCGGCCTTTCTAGCCTGGTGTTTTGTTCCACCTTTGCCCCCTTAGTTTCGGCTACCGGTGTTATGTTCCATAAACGAGCGCTCCTAACACAATCGGGGTTGTTATGGGACCCCTTGATAATTCGTTTTAGATTAAAGCTGGTCCAGCAAGGCCCAACATTGGTACTACATTTGCCCAACATAATAACTTGTTAATACTGAAAGCATAGGGCGTCATGAACCCGAGGAGTAATTCCACATAATACAGGGGGGCCAGTGCTGTTGGTGCTGGTCCAAAACTAGAGCCATTTGCGGGGCCAACCCGGGGCAACTCGGGAGATTTCTATCAGGATACCGTACGCTGTGCTTATCCGTCGTGTCCTGAGAATGAGATACGCGGCTCCTATCGGGATCGTCGACACGCCGGGCGGCCTTGCTGGATTAGTTTTACCTTTGACAAGATATCTTGTGCATCGGGATTCCGGTGATGCTTTGGGTAATCTCAGAGTTGAAGTTTTCCACTAGGGAATCCGACGAGATCGCGAGCTTCATGATTGAGGATTTCTATGCGGCTTGTGGTAATTTGTGAGGGACTAGTTGGAGCACCCCTGCAGGGTTAAATCTTTCGGAAAGTTGTGCCTGCGGTTATGTGGCAACGTGGAAACTTTGTATAACACTGGTTCTAGATTACTTGAAGTTAACTTAATTAAAATATGCCAACTGTGTGCGTAACCGTGACTGTCTCTTTCGTGAGTTCCTTCTTCGATCGAGGACACGGTGGGGTTATGTCTGAAGTAGGTAGGTGTTCAGGATTATTCATTTGATCATCAGTAGTTCACGTCTGTTATGCGTAGATCTTCCCCCTCTTATTTGTTATACTCGTAAGTTTAGCCAACAAATACATGCTTAGCCGCTGCTGCAACCTCACCACTTAACCATGCCTCACCCATTAAGCTTTACTAGTCTTGATACCTTTGGAAATGAGATTGCTGAGTCCCCTGTGGCTCACAGATTACTACAACACCAGTTGCAGGTACAGGTAAAGGTTACTCGACGCGAGCGCGTTGATTGTTCATTTGGAGTTGCTTCTTCTTCTTCTTCATCGATCTAGGATGGGTTCCAGACCGGCAGCCTGGGATAGCAAGGATGGACGTCGTTCTTCTTTTGTCGTTTGTTTTCGTCCCTAGTCGGACCCTGCTCTTACTCTTGATGATTATGTAATGTACTGATGTGACTATGATGTAGCTTGTGGCGAGTGTAAGCCAACTCTCTCTCTCTATATATATATATATCTTTTTTTCAGTACATGTATTTGTAACGATATCCATTCTTGCGACACGACGAGATGCGCTTCTATCGCTGACGAGGCCTTCGTGCCAAATTGAGGAGAGGGTCGCATCTTGGGCGTGACAAGTTGGTATCAGAGCAGTACCGACCTAGGAGCCCCCTTGTTTGATCGAACTTGGCCGAGTCGAGTCTAGTGAAAAAGTGCTTTGAGTCTTAGTTATATATCGGAGAGTAGGATTCTTTTTTTCCTCTTCTATGCTATGGTGAGGTATCTTGACGTAATATTTTACTTCTACTCCTCTTCTCACTCAAATTTTTTTAGGATCACGCGGATATTTTTGGAGTCTATATGATGCCGATGTGACGGAGTTCTGTCTTGGTGCCTCCTATCTGCTTTGAGTTTCACGGGAGTTAAGCTCCAAGGGATTCTCGACCACATCGTTATCATTCAGATTTCTTAGTATCTCAGAACGAAGGATGTTTGTAATTGCTTCAATACTAGTAGTGGCGAGATAACCCCGATGTCCCCAGTACTGGTGCAGATTGTTCGGGAGTACTACCATACTTTGTGTCGTTGTGATCACGAGGGTCTGTTGTAGATGAAGGTCCGAGATTCTGGTCGTGTGTTGACGGATGTGACACAGGTGACGGGTTAGTATAGGAGTTGTGTGATTATTACTCCTTGTATCCATGTACCAGATTGCATGACCAGATATTTCGGGAATTCATAGGTGGGAATTCAAGTAGTTACTTATAGGATGATCTTCCAACAAATTTGTGTTGCTTCGATGTCAAGTGGTGATTTCAGATCTTTTCTAAGAGGTGTTCTCATGTTTTTATGAGAGTATTAATTCTTTTTCTCTATCAATTGTCTTATCAATTCCTTTCAACCGGGGTCATCATATCAATTCCATTCAACCGGTGTGCTTCTCTTCAACTGAATTCAATCTTATCTAATTTTGCAAGATCATTCTCTCTTTTATGCCGGAGTTCATCTCATCTGTTCCAAGTCGTCTTTGTTTTTCCCCGCCCTCCCACCCTTTTCTTCAGTGATTCAATTTTCATCCAAGAGTTTTCTCTTCTTTGTGCTTCCGCTATCTGTTCTTTTCACTCTTACCCGGTCATTCATTGTGAAGATTCTCATGAGTCGAGTTCATCATTTCTTCATCTTGTTCTTTTCCGGTGAATTTAATTTAGTTGTCCGTGTCATCATATCCTTTTCGTCCTTTAAATGCTTTCCTATGTTGGAAATTTTTATCATTATATCTTCTTGTTGTCATTTCTCTCTATTCTATCCGGAGCGTTGAAGTTATCTCAGAATTCTTGTTCTCAATTCTTTAGTTATTTCGAGGTGCCAACCTCATCTAGTTCTCGTTATACCTGTGCAATATCTCTCCTTATAATCAGTTGTTTCAACGGTGGTTTCTTTGAGTGGGCCCATAACCCACAGGTTTTTCCCAGGATCTTTCCTGGCTCTTTTAATTTTTTTCTGGAGATCATTAATTCTTTTCAACTATGATGTAAGTATGATTTTCATCAGTCATATTCCTTCTTCAAGATCAATTTGAATTAATTCTCATATATGGCTCAACATTTCATTCTCCGTTATTCCGGAGTGTCTCAGTTATTCTTGGTGAGGTTCTTCTCGTCATTTTCTCCATTGAAGATTCGAAGGAGTGTTTCTCTCGAATCTTGGTTCATTCTCTTGAAGATTCATCATTTCAGCTTTGTGGCATTATCTTATTTGTTCCAATCATGAGCAATCCCTTTCGTGCTATCCGGTGCTTCTCTGAGTTGTTTTTATTTCTCGTTCCTCCGAAGGCCGTCATTTGAGAAGATTCTTCGTTCTCAGCTTTCAGCTTTCATCCTCAAATCTTCTCAATTGTTGCCTCTTCGTTCGTCTCTCGATTATTCCGGTGCCTTATTCAAGTTTTTTGTTAGGTCGATCATGATCTCTTCATTCTCATGTGTTTCCATGCATTCTTGGTATTCCCATCCTATTGTGAATTCTTACCGGTGCTTCCATCAATTTTGCTTCAAGTGGTGCTTATCTCTCTATCTCTTCAAGGTTCCTTCAAGAATAATAAGTTCTATGCTAAATCTGTTGCTTGTCATCAACTTAATTTGGTGAAGGATAGACATAACATAATTCTTATTCTTGTTTCATCAAATGATCTGAATTCTTCTTACGGAGTGGCTCATGGTTTCAATTCTTTTCTCGTGTGCTTATCTTTCTTTTCCGGAGTTCCAAGTTCTTTTAAGTATCTCTTTGTGAGGCTTCATCTAAATCTTGGCAAGGTCATAATCTTATTATTTTCTACCTTCATATCTTTGCATCGTTCATTTGTATACGGAGGCCCTTCATGGTGGTTCATCAAGGTTTCAATTCATTCTCAAGTGTTCTTCAAGATTCTTATTGAAGAACCTCAAGTTTTCTTCTCTTGCGTATCCAAGTGCATTTGTTCTTCCTTTATCCTTTGAGGTGGTATTATAGCATTCTTGTTAGTGTAGGAGCCTCGAAGAGTTTTCCTTTCAAGAATAAGATAATTAAACCCACCAATTCTATAATCATGAGATATTGTCAACCCATGATTTCTTCATTGAGCTATTTTGGTTTGGATTTCACCTAAAGCTTTTCCTATGGATTATGCTATCATGGTGCTTGTCATTAATCCCAGTTCTCTATGTACCCTATTGGTGTAAGAAGTTTCGATATCTTTGCTTTCATCTATCCTTGGTTCTTGTAGTGGTTGGTTGTCACCTCATAGATGTTGAGATGATTTTCATAAGCCCACTACTATCTTGTTCTTTTTGTTGTTGGTTTTCCAACTACTACTTAAATTCTATGACCGGAGGCTCTTCAATTCTTTTGTGATGGTAGTTGTCATTCTTTTCTTTATTGTCTTCTTCCGCTTGAGCTAGTTCATATTCTCTTGTTCCGGAGGCTTTGTGATGTTGCTCTTTTCGGTCTATTATGTTGTTCTATCAAGATCATGGTGTTCCCTTGTTCTATTTAGTTGTTTGTTATAAATATTGTCTATTTCTTCCATCTTATCGAATTTTTTGTCCCATTTTCCTACCGAAGTGCTGCCGAAATTTTCCGTGAATTCTTGCTTGTTTCTCATATCATCCCTCATCTCTTTGCAACTTTCAAGGATTGTTGGTTTCACTCGTTTGTCAAAGAAGCGACTAAGTTTTACCTCTTGTTCTTTCTCATCCTCTCCCCCTTTCATTCTTGGATCTCGGGGCGAGATCCTCTTGTAGTGTAGGAGAGTTGTGACAGCCCGAGACCGACGTTCCAGAAGATTCCCCTATATTTCCATTTTCGTCATGTGGTTAGTTTTATTTGTTGCATCATCATGTAGTTTGCATCGTCGCATCATGCATGGCATCATTTCTTTTGTGTGCTTGTCTTGTGTGGCTAGTTGCACCTTGTTGTTTGAGTGTGAGCGCATGTGTGTATGTGCGTGAGGGCTTGGCAGCATGATTGGGTGCAACAAGATCAAGCTCTTAACCCCTCTTGTTGCACCCTGTTTTCAAACTCCTTTCTTTCCTTTTAGTTGAGGCAGATTTAAAAGTTTCTGTTTTGGTTCAAACAAAATGTTCCTCCTCTTCAAAATTTCTTCCTATTCATTGTGGGATGCAACACTCTTTTCTTTGAATTATTTTCCTTTTGGATTTATTCAAAAAACAGAGCCCCATTTCGTTTAAAAGTAATTTATTTTTCTTCTTCTTACAATGCCCTACTTATTTCTATAAACAGTGGCAATATTTTAGAATCCCAAAGATAATTTTATTTTGTCAAAAACCCTTTTTCTTTGGCCCTTGTAGTATTTCAAAGTTGCATGTTATTTTTTTCCTGCAAAAGCTTTTACCAGAGAGAGAGAATGCGGCCCAGTACTGTTAGTTTAGGCCCATATCCCACCAACGCTTTCCTCTTCTTCCCTGCGTTCGTCATCTCTGTACGAACCAGAGAGGCATCATTGATCCTCTCCCAGGTCGATCAGACGGTCGTCCAGCTCCGGGTCGAGGAGCATAAGAACCCCAGTGGTTCCCTAACCCTAGTCCGACTCCATTTCCAACCCTTCGTCCCTCTCGCGCCGCCTCCAACCTTCTCCCTCATGTCTTCTTCTTCATCAGGTAAGAGAACCAGAGTGCGGGAGAGGTTCAGAGGTTGAGCATCACGCCTGCGCTGGACCGTCACCGGAGAGCACCGTTGCGAGCCTCTTTGGTCCTGCAGGGTCGCGTCTTACCGCGCCTTCTTTCTCCCTCCTCTCTCTTCTTCCGCTCCTCTCACCGCCCAGTCTCTTCTTTTTCCTGCAGGAGCAGAACCATGGCACCCGAGGTTCAGGAAGGCCCATCTTAGCCGGCCCTCGTCTTCGTCAAGATCCATCCGGAACTGGTCTGGAGCGGCCGAATCTGTGCCGCCCCTTGCCTCCAGCTCGCCTCTCCGCCATTCGTGCCTCGCATTGGAGCCTCTCCTTGGCTGAACAAGAAGGAGCTGCTGTCTCACCCGTTGTCATGGCCGCCTCTTAATCGAGCCAGCGCGGCCTCTACTTCGGATGCTCAACCATTGTGGGTCGCCTGCACCCCGTTCTGGTCGGAATGGGCCTCCACGACCACGCCGGACCTCTTCCTTGCCTCGGTCAGCGCCTTGCTCGCCGTCCTCTCCTGTGGCCTCATGGTGAGCTCGTCCCGCCATGGCCGAAGACTTCATTATTTTTGCTCAGATCCGTTTGGGTCGCATCCTCTTTAAACTTCCCTGCATTCATTCAGAACCAGCTCTCTAGCCAGTTGGTTGAACCTCCTATGCACATCCTTGAGGCGCAGGGATCGAATCCGTGTGACTGTACCTTTTGTTTTATTCTTGTTGTCATTTTTTTCCACAGCCACACACCCAAGCGCGTGGTCCGAAAGCTCCAGTGGCTGCAGCCCACTGCACAGATTTGGCCCATATGTATTTTTCATTAACCTGCGATTTTATTAATTTCAAAAAAATTGCAAGTTTTAAAATGTCGTATCCTTTAATCCGTGCCTCGGATTGCGACAATTTATATATGTAACTTGTGTAGAATTTCGGTTTGTTTAACAATTTCCAACTCCCATGCATGTTTAAGGCCCTTAGCATGCTGTTTGCATCGGTTTTGCGTGCCGACGTGTTAAAAACGGTTTAGGTCGTAGTTAATAAACCGCAGCTCTGTTGGAGATGATCTATATATGTACATCGAGTAGAATGACATGTAGAATCTCATGCTCCACTTTGTTTTGCCGTTTAACAAACCTAAAATGTGATTAGGACAAATCTGGACAGAAATAAGATTTAACACGTCGGGTCATTTCGGAGATGCTATAAGTTGTTTCCGGCCTCATTTAAAATGCCGAGATAGGTATATTAATTTGTGCTTCACCCCTTGCCATGTTAACGACATTTTAATATTGCTATGTTCCTAAATGGGAGTGAACTAAACAATAAAACATGGAGTTTCGTCGATATGCAACTCATTGCATATCGGGCTTCACTTAATGTGTAGTGCTTGCGTGAGGTGAATTGCCATGCCATGCCTTGCATCATTGATGTATTCATGCATCATATTAGGTTGTGCATCATGGTGTGCATCGTGTGGTGAATATCTGTGTAGATGTTTGTTTCCGGTTTGCTCCGTCTCGATAGAGTTCCGCAAGCGTGTCGGAATGTGAGGACCCGTTCGACTACATTGGTTCGTGTGCTTCACCGAGTTGTTCTTCTTCCAAGCGGGATCTCAGGCAAGATGACCATTTCCCGAGATACCATTACTATCATTGCCATGCTAGTTTTATCGCTTATGTCGCTTATGTCTCGTTGCCTACCACTTGTTAAATACCAGCCTCTCAACAATGCCATGATTACCATCAACCTGTTCGACCTAGCAAACCACTGATTGGCTATGTTACCGCTTGCTTAACCATGTTGTCAGCGTTGCTAGTTGCAGGTGCAGATGCTTCCATGTGATAACATGGGTTCCTTGTCATATCACCATATTTAAATGCTATTTAATTTAACGCACCTATATACTTGGTTAAAGGTGGAAGGCTCAGCCTTTCTAGCCTGGTGTTTTGTTCCACCTTTGCCCCCTTAGTTTTGGCTACCAGTGTTATGTTCCATAAACGAGCGCTCCTAACACGATCGGGGTTGTTATGGGAACCCCCTTGATAATTCGTTTTAGATTAAAGCTGGTCCGGCAAGGTCCAACATTGGTACTACATTTGCCCAACATAATAACTTGTTAATACTGAAAGCATAGGGCGTCATGAAACCGAGGAGTAATTTCACATAATACAGGGGGGCCACCGTTGTTGGTGCTGGTCCAAAACTAGAGCCGTTTGCGGGGCCAACCCGGGGCAACTCGGGAGATTTCTATCAGGCCAACGTACGATGTGCTTATCCGTCATGTCCTGAGAACGAGATACGCGGCTCCTATCAGGATCGTAGACACGCCGGGCAGCCTTGCTAGATTAGTTTTACCTTTGACGAGATATCTTGTGCATCGGGATTCCGGTGATGCTTTGGGTAATCTCAGAGTTGAGGTTTTCCACTAGGGAATCCGACGAGATCGCGAGCTTCGTGATTGAGGATTTCTATGCGGCTTATGGTAATTTGTGATGGACTAGTTGGAGCACCCCTGCAGGGTTAAATCTTTCGGAAAGCCGTGCCCGCAGTTATGTGGCAATGTGGAAACTTTCTTTAACACTCATTCTAGATAACTTCAAGTTAACTTAATTAAAATATGCCAACTGTGTGCGTAACCATGACTGTCTCTTTCGTGAGTTCCTTCTCCGATCAAGGACACGGTGGGGTTATGTCTGACGTAGGTAGGTGTTCAGGATAATTCATTTGATCATCAGTAGTTCACGTCCATTATGCGTAGATATTCCCCCTCTTATTTCTTGTACTCGTAAGTTTAGCCAGCAAATACATGCTTAGCCGCTGCTGCAACCTCACCACTTAACCATGCCTCACCCATTAAGCTTTGCTAGTCTTGATACCTTTGGAAATGAGATTGCTGAGTCCCCTGTGGCTCACAGATTACTACAACACCAGTTGCAGGTACAGGTAAAGGTTACTCGACGCGAGCACGTTGATTGTTCATTTGGATTTGCTTCTTCTTCTTCTTCTTCATCGATCTAGGATGGGTTCCAGGCCGGCAGCCTGGGATAGCAAGGATGGACGCCGTTCTTCTTTTGTCGTTTGTTTTCGTCCGTAGTCGGACCCTGCTCTTACTCTTGATGATTATGTAATGTACTGATGTGACTCTGATGTAGCTTGTGGCGAGTGTAAGCCAACTATATATATATATATATATATCTTCATTTCAGTACATGTACTTGTAACGATATCCATTCTTGCGACACGACGAGATGCGCTTCTATCCCTGACGAGGCCTTCGTGCCAAATTGAGGATAGGGTCGCATCTTGGGCGTGACACTTTGCCACCCCATCTCTTAGCTTTGTTAACTCGGAGTTTATCGTGTCCTGGTTTTCTTCTATTACAGGGGTCGCCATGAGCCTTCTTATCTCTGCCGCCATATCCACCAAGATCACAACTGGGCTTCTAGATGTTTCGCCAGTCCCGTCGTTGCCTGCCGGGTTTGGCGGGGGCTAAATCGCCCCTGCCATGTAAACGGCGATCTGACGGCGGGTCCGGTCGAGAACCTCGGGGTCCATTGCTAGTGACAGGCCTCCGAGGCAGCCCCCATGTAGAGACTGAATAGAATCTGAGTCGCCCATGGATGACTCATCATCAGTGTTGAGTGGCGTGGTCTCCTGAGTCACCGATCGTTCTGGTTCCTCAAATCCCCGTGTGAAACCAACAAAGACCGGGCGGGTTAGATTCGGTGTCGCGACAGGGCGGATGTACCTGGCCGGCTCGACGATGTCGGTGAAGATGTCCGGCTCAGGCATAGGCGATCCAACCATGCCGACAAAAACGTTGATCTTGCCGAAGGGGATTCTGTAGCCGGATTCGATTGAATCAGCCTCGGGCCCCCACAGCAAGTTATTGATGTAGTACTTCCCGCGGCAGCTACGAGTCATGAGCCCTGCTGCGTAGCTCCCTCACCCTGGTAGGGCTCCCTTTGAGAACTCAACTCCACCGTGCGCAGGCCCCACGGTGGGCGCCAACTGTCGTGGTTTTGTCATGACAGATGTCCTCATGAAAGGACTTAGTGTTGGAGCCATCGCACCTTGGTGGCGACTCAAAGGGGTTGATCGGGAGCGAGACAGAGATTTACCCAGGTTAGGCCCCTCGTAAGGAGGTAAAAGCCTACGTCCTGCTTAGTGTTGTATTGATGGTGTTTCGATTACAAGGAGGGCGTAACTCGCCTGACCTAGCACTCGATGATTTCTAACCTACCGCTCCTTCCATGGGACTCACCTTTATATATAGGTCGAGCCCTTAGGGTTTACAAGAGTCCTTGCCCTCACGCAAGTCATGATTCTTTCTATCTCTAAGTCGTCGTGCTTTTCAAGACTGGAATACTCCCCGATAACTGGTTCTCCACGAGGATCTTGATCCGCCATCCAGTTCCCGGGCCTATTGGGCCAAAGCTTAAATCGCCAAAGGATGAGTTGCCCACTTGGTGACCCGGCCCAACTAGGGCGGGTCACACCGCAGATAATATCCCCAACACATCACGTCCAGGATTCTGAAGGTGACCCTTGGCATTGTTACCTTTCTTGCCCTTACTGGTCTCGTCCTCATCTGAGCTGACATCCTCGTTCCATCTGACTCGGCATATGTTGTAAGAGTATACATTAACTCGCCCATGTCCTGTACTTTCCGCTTCAATCGACCAAGTTTCAAGACCAACGGTTGAAAGTGGAAACTCTTCTCCAGGATCAGGATGACGTGAGCGGTAGTGATACCATCTGATGAATGAATGATTTCCGCAACTCAACGTGACCAGTGATGAGCCGACTTGTTGCTGTGTTAAAACAGTGCTCCAGAACCACAATCGTCATTGGGCGTTTGCAGGTTCCTCATAAATTTTTGATAAACTGATCCTTCAACTCTACCGAGATGTTCATGGAATTGGGTGGTAATTTTTTTAACCATGTTCGAGCCAGCACTTCCATCATCATCATAAGGTACTTGGCACACACCACATCACTGGCATCAAGCATGTCCATAGCAAGCTCATAAATCTCAATCCATGCGACCCGCTCAAGATCTGTTATATAGTTAGGCACCTTTCAAGGGCCTTTGAACTCCTTTGGCATGTGCTCATTGTGAAGAGCCAAAGATAAGCAGGGGACCCCGAAGGTCCTACCACCCGACTCTCCATGCGCGGGCGTTGGTTGAGTGTAAGTCAGAACCACCTGATCTGCGAGCGCTGCTGCCGCATCTGCTCTCGTGTGACGAGCGTTGTAGGCCGCATTTACAAGTGCCTCAACATTCTATATAGGAGGCCTGGGTGGGTTAAATTGAGGTTGTCGTCGGCGACCGCTGTTGGAAACTGCTGGAGATTCCTCATGGCGGCTCTTGATGTAGCCGGCGTGCGGCCTGGAGTGCAACTGATCATGACTGTAAGAAAATTGCACCCGTTGAATGCTACTTCTCGAGCTTGCGTTGGTTTTACCTTGAAGAGGAAAGGGTGATGCTACAAAGTAGATAAGTATTTCCCTCAGTTGGTTGAGAAACAAGGTATAAATCCAGTAGGAGGAACAAGCAACGCCCCAATCTTCACACCTACACAAACAATCAAACACTTGGACCCTACGCTAAAAAGGGGTTGTCAATCCCTGCACGGTTACTTCCAAGGATGAGATCTGGTAGAGATAGATATAAAAGATTGCTGAAACGAAAAGTAAAACAAAAGTAAATAAATGGCAGCAAGATATTTTTAGTTTTTTGGTTTATAGATCTGAAAGTATAATAGGCAAACTAGACCCGGGGGCCATAGGTTTGACTCGAGGCTTCTCTCATGAAGAAAAATAATACGATGGGTGAAAAAAATAATGTCGAGCAATTGATAGAAAAGCGAATAATTATGGAGATATCCAAGGCAATGATTATGCATATAGGCATCACGTCCATCTCAGGTAGACCGAAATGATTCTACATCTACTACCATTACTCCACACATCGACCGACTCCTCCCTACATCTAGAGTATTAAGTTCATGAAGACAGAGTAACGCATTAGGTAAGATGACATGATGTAGAAGGATAAACTCAAGCAATATGATGAAAACCCCATCTTTTTATCCTCGATGGAAACAATGCAAATACGTGCCTCGCTACCCCTACTTTGTCACTGGGTGAGGACACCACAAGATTGAACCCAAAACTAAGCACTTCTCCCAATGCAAGAATTACCAATCTAGTTGGTCAAACCAAACCAATAACTCGAAGAGACTTGCAAAGATATGAAATGATGCATATAAGAATTCAGAGAAGATTCAAATAATATTTGTAGATAGTCTGAACATAAACCCACAATTCACTGTATCTCGACAAACACACCGCAAAAGAGTATTACATTGGATTGATATCCATGAAGATCATGAAGAACATGGTATTGAAGAACAAAGAGAGAGAACACGCCATCTAGCTACTAGCTATGAACCCGAAGGTCTATGTTGAACTACTCACGCATCATCGGAGGGGGCAATGGAGTTGATGTAGATGCCTTCCATGATTGGTTCCCCCTCCGACAGATTACCAGAAAAGGCTCCAAGATTGGATTTCACGGGAACAGAGGCTTCCGACGGCGGGAAAGTATTTTCGTTGCTCTTTTGGTATCCAGGGAATATTTGGGAATTTATAGGATAAAGAATAGGGTTAGGAGGGTTGTCGTGGGGCCACAAGCCAGGGGTGCCCCCCTAGGGCGCGCCTCTATGGCTTGTCGCCACACGATGGCACTCCTGCCTTCATCTCCAAGTTTTCTGGGTTTCTTCTGGTCCAAGAAAAATCATTCTAAAGATTTTATTCTCTTTGGACTCCGTTTAATATTCCTTATTTGCAATACTCAAAAACAAGGAAAAACTGAAACTGGCAATAGGCTCTAGATTAATAGGTTAGTCCCAAAAATAATATAAAATAGCATATTAATGCATATAAAACATCCAAAACAGATAATATAATAGCATGGAACAATAAAAAATTATAGATACGTTGGAGACGTATCAAGCGTCCCCAAGCTTAATTCCTGCTCGTCCTCGAGTAAGGAAATGATAAAAATAGAATTTTTATGTGGAATTCAACATAACATATTTATCCATGTAAAATTTTATATTGTGGCATGAATATTCAGACCCATAAGATTCAAAACAAAAGTATAATATTGACAAAAAAACAGTAATACTTAAAGCATACTAACAAGGCAATTGTGTCTTTCGAAATAACATGGCCTTAGAAAGTTATTTGTACAAAATCATATGGGTCTAGCTATGCTCCATCTTCCCCACATAAAGTATCTAAATCATGCACAACCCCGATGAAAAGTCAAGCAATTTTTTCACACCTTTTATGTTCTCAAACCTTCTCAACTCTCATGTAATACGTGAGCGTGAGGCATGTATATAGCACTACAGGTGGAATAGAATATGGTGGAGGTTGCAAGGAAAAAGGAGAAGATAATCTCACATTGACTAGGCGTATAAATGGGCTATGGAGATGCCCATCAACAGATATCAATGAGAGTGAGTAGGGATTGCCAGGCAATGAATGCACTAGAGCTATAAGTGTATGAAATCTCAAAAAGAAAACTAAGGGGTTGTCCTTAAGATGAAAAAATTCAACTAGTTATATGAAAGTGACAAAATAGGAGACTCTCTATCATGAAGAACATGGTGCTACTTTGAAGCACAAGTGTGGAAAAGATAGTAGCATTGTCCCTTCTCTCTTCCTCTCATTTTTTTGGTGGGCATCTTTGGCCTCTTTTCTTTTTTGGGCTTTGCTGGCCTCTTTTACTTTTTTTTTGTGAAATCTGGAGACTCATCCCAACTTGTGAGGGATTCATAGATTCCATCATCGTTTTCTCACACGGGACAATGCTCCAATAATGCAAATCATTACACTTTTGTTTACTTGCAACTCAAAATTTATAACTCTATACCTAGAACAAAATATGACTCTATAAGCAATATGGAAGTCATAAAAAATGGAACGATGAAGTTGCATGGCAATATATCTCGCAATGGATATGGAAATGCCATAAGAGGTAGATATGGTGGATGTTTTGAGGAAAGTATATGGTGGTTGTTTTGAGGAAGGTGGGTTTAATGCACCGGCGAAAGTTATGGTGTACTAGAGAGGCTAGCAAAGGTGGAAGGGTGAGAGTGCGTATAATCCGTGGACTCAACATTAGTCATAAATAATTCACATACTTATTGCAAAAGCCTATTAGTTATCGAAGCAAATTATTAGACGCATGTTCCTAGGGGAGGGGTTGGTAGGAGTTAACCATCGCGCACTACCGACCCTCACACAAAGGTTGACAATCATTAAACAAATCATGCCCCGACTTCGTTACATAACAGTTCACCATACGCGCATGCTACGAGAATCAAAAACTTTAACACAAGTATTTCTTCCAATTCATAATTACTCACTAGCATGACTCTCATATTACCATCTTCATGTTGGGGAATGTAGCATGGGAAACAAAAACTTTCTTACGCACACGCAATACCTATCATGGTGATGATCATTTATGAGAGGGGAGATCGGATCCACATACCCTTGTAGAGTGCTAAGAGAGAAGCATTAAGAAACATGCTTGATGTAGTCAAACATCTTCACGATCCAAACCGCAACCGTCCCACGATCCGTCCCGATCTACCGCCGAACGGACGGCACCTCCGCGTTAAGCACACATACAGATCGATGACGATCTCCGCCTTCTTCATCCAGCAAGAGGGGGCAGAGAGGTAGATGAGTTCCCTGGCAGCGCGATGACGTGACGACAATGTTGGTGGTACTATTTCAATAGGGCTTAGCCTAAGCACCACCAAACTAGACTAGAGGAGAAAATGATCTAGATGAAGTAGAGGGAGCATGTGGCAATTATTGTTCACCCTCACCTTTAAAACCTCTAGTATATATAGGAGGAGGGGAGACAACCTTGGCCCCTACTCTTAGGAGGTTCGGTCGAACCAAGACAAGGGAGGAATCCACCTCCCACAAGGGAGGTGGAATCCTACTAGGACTCCTTCCTAATTTAGCCCTTTTGCCTTACTCCTCCACTCTAGCCACATGGGCCTTTAGGGGAGGCTTTGGCCACCCCACCATGGGCTGGTCTGCCTCCTCTTAGAGCCCATGAAGCCCTTGTGTCGTCACACCCCTCCTATAGATCAATCTTTACCTCTGGACCATTCGATAGCTCCTTGTGACGTCTGGGATCTCATCTGGGACTCCGAACAACCTTCAGTCACTAGCACCTATAACTCAACTATACCGAAACGTCAATGAACCTTAAGTGTGCAGACCCTATGGGTTGGAGAAATATGTAGACATGACCCGAGACACTCCCCGGTCAATAACCAATAGCGGCACCTAGATGCCCATATTGGCTCCTACATATTCTACAAAGATCTTTATCGGCTGAACCTCTATGTGAAGGATTCAGTTAATCCTGTATGTTGTTCCATTTGTCCTTCATTATGTTACTTGCCCGAGATTCGATCATTGGTATCTCCATATCTAGTTCAATCTCGTTACTCGAAAGTCTCTTTAGTCGTTCCGTAATACAAGATCCCGTGACTCACTCCTTAGTCACATTGCTTGCAAGGCTTGTTCTGATGTTGTATTACCGAATGGGCCCCGAGATACCTCTCCGTCATACGGGGTGACAAATCCCAATCTCGATTCACGCCAACCCAACACACACCTTTGGATATACCTATAGAGCAACTTTATAGTCACCCAGTTACGTCGCGACATTTGATACACACAAGGCATTCCTCTGGAGTCCGGGAGTTGCATGATCTCATGGTCATAGGAATAGATACATTGACATGCGAAAAACTGTAGCAATAAACTGACACGATCATATGCTTCGTTCATAGTTTGGGTCGTGTCCATCACATCATTCTCCTAATGATGTGATCCCATTATCAAGTGTCAACCCTTGTCTATGGAGAGGAAACCTTGACCATCTTTGATCAACGAGCTAGTCAACTAGAGGCTCACTAGGGACAATGTGTTGTCTATGTATCCACACATGTATTTGAGTTTCTATTTAAAAAAATTCTAGCATGGATAATAAACGACTATCATGAACAAGGAAATATAATAATAAAAAATTATTATTGCCTCTAGGGCATATTTCCAACAGTCTCCCACTTGCACTAGAGTTAATAATCTAGTTCACATCACTATGTGATTTTAACGAATCCAACAACCATACAGCTCTGGGGTTTGATCATGTTTTGCTTGTGGAGAGGTTTTTAGTCAACGGGTCTGACCCTTTCAGATTTGAGTGTGTTCTACAAATCTCTATGTCATCCTGTAGATGTTTCTACCACGCACCATTTGGAACTATTCCAAATGGCTGCTCCACTATACGAATTCGGTTTAGTACTCAGAGTTATACGGATTAGTTTCATCGCTTGCATTGACGTAAGCCTATACGACGAAATCTTTTATCACCTCCATAATTGAGAAAAATTCCTTAATTTGTCGGATTTCATGCTCCCCAAAAACCCTAAATATTCGAACTCAGGGGTGTGTACGAGGGTTTCTCGAGAACTCGCCTCACATAGCTCACTACTCGCTCGGGATGGCTAGAAACTAACTCGATGGCGAGGAAGACAAACGACACGACAGTTTACCCAGGTTTGGGCCGCTGCAAAGCACGAAAAACTACTCCTGCTTTGGTGGATTTCCTCTCATGGAGGGTGGCGGATGAACTAGTACAGTGTTTGGGTGCCTCCGGAGGCTCGCTGGCTCTTGCAAGGAGGAAGTGTGCGAATGAGTGGATGGGGTTCGGATCGCCCTCTACGGTGCAGTCTATCCTCCATATATAGTGGAGGGCTCGGTCCTCTTCCCTTATTGTTTTGGTGGGAAGGGATCCCACAATGGCCAATTTTGAAGGGGAACAGGGGAACATGCTCCCTCTACCCCAAAGCCGGTCTTTGCCTGCAAACCGACTGCTAGTGCTGTAGGAGCGGGCCCGTGGGTGACGTTCGTCCTACTGGCGGGCGGTGGAGGCCTGGTTACACCAAAATGGAAACTTTTGGAAGATGCCTTGGGAACATGCGTATGCCCTTGCTCCCTTTGCACTAAAGGGGAAACTGCGCCCTCCTGTGGTCTGTCGCCCGCCTGTCCTTCCTCTGCGTCACCCTTGACTCCCGAGGCCAAGCCTCCCCTCGGAATGTCCGCCGCTCCGGAGGGGTCCTGGTGAGGTCTCCTGTAGGCCTCAGTGCTGTACCCCCTCATGAGGCTCCACCCCTCGCGGAAGTCTCGCTTCAAGCGATGTCGTGCGTGCTGATGTTCGTTTGATGACGTGGACTAGGCTTGGCCCGCAGGCATGCGGGTCTGGGTACCCCCATTCCTAGAACGCCGACAGTAGCCCTCAGGCCCACGTCGTGTTTGGGTTCGCTTCTAGGTGAAGCCACGAGGTGACCCGAGGCCCCGCAGGCCCTAAAAATGCGTGCGGGCCAGACCTTGAAAGCGACGGGCCCGTCCTCTTCGCACAAAGCCCCCTTATCTACACCTGCATGCCGCCTCCTCCTCCTGCCGATTTTTCCACCAGTTTATTCCCCCGAGATCCTAGTGCTGCATTGTTTTCCCCCTTCGTATCCTCTGCCATGCTTCTGAAAAGTGGTATGGGCGAAGGCTCGCAGGATCCCATTAACCCAGCAGCGCCTCTGCCGGTGTAAGTGCATCTAGTGCCCCTTAGTGATTTTCGTGGTTTGAAGACTTATAGGTTAAGTATCTAATGAGTTCACGAGTGTACACAGGACCTATAAGTCGCTGAGGTGTTTGAAATATTCCATGAATATCGACCCTTAAAATGTATATCTTCGGCTGAAGAAATTGGTCTGAAGCTGAAGAATAGAATCGCGAAGAAATTGCGATGAAATTGATATTCCTCATGAAGATATTGAAAATGAGGAATTCGGTGTGTCCTGAAGAAAATCAATCTGAAGACTTTGAAGCATGAAAATTGATTCTGTCCGTTTTATTGTCTTCACTTTTGAGTCATAGGAACACCATACTGTTAAAGGGGGTCAAAGTAACATGTCGGAATGAGTTTCCTCATGATGCTCAACCCAAGCCTAATCCTACCAAAAGTCTCAAGTGAGGAATATGAGAGACATGAGGACTCTCACAGTTGAGGGTCCCGATCGTTACCACAAGTCGCGCCACATCATTGATCTTATCCACACCAACGGTCATATTATTTAAGGGCATTAATGTCAAATCATGTCGGGATGCTCCCAGGCTATAAATAGCCGCCCCCACACAACCATTAGCTGGTTGGCTGCTCCATTAGAAACTAACACTTGTCATAAGAGCAACCCAAATTCCTCAGAGTCTTTGAGAGTAATTCATCAGTGGGGAAATACCCCAAACACGAAACCACAAACCAAAACCAAGTGATTGAGCATCACTGAAGAAGTTGTTCCTGTGTGGGACTGAAGCCCTTTACCTTTGAGGACTGTGCATCCCCCAGACGGTTAGGCATCATGGTCTAGAGCAATCCAGCAGTCAATTGTGGATCGCCAGGTAACCAAGTTTGTGAGGGTTTGGAAGTCTGCCCTGAAGACTTACCACGAGTGTTGGGCGAGGACTGTGTGTCTTTTGGTTTCAATACCAAGCCGCTCCAAACCAGATGTACAACTGTCACAACAGTTTGAACTGGGTCATCAATCACTCTCTTCACAGTGAAACGAGTTCTATTTCTTCAACTCTTTCAATTCCTTACATTGTATGTTGAAGATTTTCATTGCTACTATTTGAAGAATTTGCTGAAGACTTTCTCTGAAATTCCTCAACCCCAAATTCTTCACACGATTTATTCTTCACCCGCTGTCTCTGTGCCTGCTTATTGTGCAAACAGTTTTTCATATTCTTCACCTTGAAAAACTGATGTAGTGATACTTTGCACTCCTGATCCTTTGTTGTTTCTGTTGCAAGTTAGTCATCAATGAGGAATTTTCTCAAAAGGAATTTCCCAGTGATGAAATTCTAAAAATCTCCTATTCACCCCCTCTAGTCGATATAACGCACTTTCAATTGGTATCAGAGCAAGGTACTCCCTTTTTCTGTGTGATTTTGGTTTAACCACCTGGAGTTTTAGTTATGTCGACTGCAGGCATGATCAAGGTTACTATAGGATGTCCTACTTTCAAAGGAAAGGACTTTCCCTTCTGGAAGACCAAGATGCAGATGCATCTACAAGCTATTGACAATGATCTCTGGTATATTGTGGAACATGGTGTCCCTATCGTCACGGCTACTCTCTCTGTCGCTGATGTGAAGAAATTCAAGCAACTTGATTCTCAAGCAAAGAATATCATCTGTGGCCATCTAAGCAAAGGTCAGTATTGCAGAGTGAGTGCATTGGGCTGAGCAAAACTTATCTGGGAAAGACTGTCCAAAGTTAATGAAGGAGTATCAACCGAGCGTGATTCTCGTGTTGATGTTCTTCACAATCTCTTCAATCGCTTCAAGAGGCTTGACAATGAAAGATGCCAAGATACCTTTGATCGCCTCACTGACTTATCAAATGAACTGGAAGCACTGGGACCTCGAGACATTACTGATCATGAAGTTGTGAAGAAACTGCTAAGATCTTTGGATTCTTCATTTGATACTTTAGTTCTGATGATTCAAGAAAGACCAGACTACAAGATGCTTGATCCTGCTGATATACTCGAAAGACTCAATACTCATGAATTCCAACAAGAAGAAAAGAGAGATCTATATGCACCAAGCTATTCTAGACCTCATGCACTGAAGGACAAAGCAGTTTCCTCATCTGAAGAAGAAGACTCGGATGGTAGCATTGGTGATCCTGGAGAATTTGGACAGGAACTTGCAATGCTTGTGAGGAAATTCCAGAAGTTTACAAGACAGGGCCAGTTTGGTAAATCTTCAAGAAGAGATATGAGGAAATCAGAATCTTCATCCGAGGACTACAAGAAAATAACCTGCCACAAATGCAAGAAATCAGGTCAGTACATTGTTGATTGTCCTCGTTGGGGAAAGGAATCAAAGAAGAAGAAATACAAGGATGAAAGTTCTGATGATTCGAAGAAAAAGAAGAAATCTTCAAAATCCTCATCCTCAAAGTCTTCATCGCACAAGAAGACTAGTTTTAGAAAGGCTCGGGCACTTATTGGCAAGGAAATGGATTCTGAGGCAGAATCCGAGGAATGTGATGAAGAGGAGGGTTCTGATGAAGACTCAGAATCAGGACAGGCTAGCCTTGCACTTGCAACCACATTCGTCAGCAAGTCAATCTTCAACTTTGAAGAAAATGATAACACCATCCACACTGATGACCATGCTGATGACTTCGCTCCAACCTATTGCTTCATGGCAAAAGGTTCAAAGGTACCGAATGATGCTTCCTCTCCTCATTCAAGTAACTGTGAACCTGATAATTATAAAAAACCCAGTTACAGTGAACTTGCTATCATTGCTACTAAACAACAAACTTCCCTAGAAAAGCTTCAAAAACTGCTAGACAGAAGTGATGATCTGTTGAATGATGAAATGAATCTTACCCAAATCCTCACTGAAGATATGAAAAGACTTCAGTCCAGATTTGATAATCTTCAAGATCATCATGTTACACTCCTCGCTGATCACGAGAAACTTTCCTATGAATTTCTTCAAAGGAAACTTGATCTTGAGAAGGTGAGTATTTCTCATGATGATCTTCGTATGGAAAATGACTCATTACTAGCTCAACAGATCAGGGCTGCTCAGGCTGAATTCATTCCTCCATGTCGTAAATGCATCGAACGTGAAACTGCCAATTCTTCACCACAATCATCAAATGCTTCTATTGCTACAACTTCTTCAACTGCTCATGTAGTGTCAAATTCCTCACTTGAGGAAACCACAAATGTCACTGATGAAAATGTAGGGCTGAAGGAATTGTATGTGAGAGGCATATACAAAAGTCTCAAAGGACACCAAACCCTTTGTGATGTGCTCAAAAAGCAGATTCTGAACAGGAACCCGAGGAAAGAAGGAATTTCCTTTGAGAGGAAATTGAATGCTGATGGATCATACTGGAAACCTAAGCGGTATCCCAAAACCTCATGGGTTGCTGCTAAAGGGCCTCCTTTTGATCCATCCAATCTAACAGGTATTGCATGTGAATTATCTTATTCTCAGATGAGTCATTTGACTCCAACTATAAACTGTTCAAAAATCAATCTGGTGAAGTATTTGCTCGGTATGTTGGAACTAACTGCAGGAATGGGCCTCCCCTGAGGAAAATCTGGGTTCCTAAAAGTTGCCTTGAAAATCTTCAGGTAGATGTCCTCATGACACCACCTATGAAGAATTTGAACCCAGATCAAATTCCTCACAAGTACCAAAGTCTTCAAGAGGATCAAAATCCTCAACTGGTCAAAACTATGCTCGTACCCGTGCTAATGCTTCTAAAATGCAGGGAAATTACAAGGAACATGAATATGAGCATTATTCTTCAAATCACTATGTACATAAATCTCAAATAAATTTTCTGCATATTCGTTTGAATACTTCAACCCCCCCTACTGTTAAGAGAAGTGCATTAGCTTCAATGCCCCCTTTCTCATATGGTGCTCACAGGATCATGAACGCTTTACCACCCCTTCAGATGTGGGTGGTGAAGAAATTGAACTAATCACTTTTGCACGTCACGTCTCGAGATGAAAATCATCATCTGAAGAATTTGTTGGAGACCTGAGGAAAATGCTTGATAGAACGCAAGCTAGTATTGATGAAATGAAATTATTTAACACGTCCTTCTAATTACTGTTTATGATGAAATTCCTATCTGATGAAATTGATATCATATTCTTCAAGTCTGAAGCATATGAGATGGTAAGCTGTACTAATTCATCTACAGGATGACAAACCAAGAGTACTGAGTGGGTTCTTGATAGTGGTTGCACACATCACATGACTGGTGAAAAAAGCTTGCTGATGAATATGCCACTAACTCCATCACCCTTGAAGCAAATCACATATGCTAACAAAGGTAACAGCAAGGTATTAGGACTTGGCAAAGTGGCTATTTCCAAGGATAGGCACATGGACAAAGTGATGCTTGTTGAATCCCTTGGATTTAACCTCATGTGAGTCTCAATGCTTTGTGATCTTGATATGATTGTTATCTTTGGAAGATATACATGTGTTGTCATCATGGAATCTAACAGATCCAAAGTCTTCGAAGGTGTTAGAAGAGGGGATTTGTACATTGTTGATTTCTCTACAGGTCCTCAACCAGCCACTTTCTTACTAGCAAAAACCTTAGAAGGGTGGTTGTGGCATCGAAGACTTGGTTATGCACGCATGAGGAATTTGCACACGCTCACGAAGAAGAAGCATGTCATCGGTATCGAATCAGTCAAATTCCTCAAGGACCACCTCTGCGGTGCTTGTGAGTCTCGGAAAATGACCAGATCCAAGCACCCCTCGAAGACCATCATGACCACTACTCGTCCATTTGAATTGCTTAAGATGGATCTATTTGGACCTACTCATTATGCCACACTAACTAATGCAACATCTTTATATGGCTTTGTCATAGTTGATGATTATTCCAGATACACATGGGTGCATATCATTTTGTATAAAACTGAAGTGCAGGAAGTCTTCAAACGATTTTCCTCAAGGGCCTCGACGAACTTCGGCGTCAAGGTCAAAAACATCAGGAGTGATAATGGAACAGAGTTCAAAAACACTGGTCTTGATAATTATCTTGATGAACTTGGTATTACTCACAAATTGTCTGCTCCTTACACTCCTCAACAGAATGGTGTCGTCAAAAGAAAGAACAGGACTCTGGTTGAGATGGCAAGAACCATGCTTGAAGAATATCAGACTCCTCGTCGCTTCTGGCCTGAAGCAATCAACACTGCCTGCCATATCATCAACAGGGTATATCTTCACAAATTCATCAAGAAACCCAAATATGAACTCCTCACAGACAAGAAACCCAATTTAAAGTTATTTCAAAGTCTTTGGTGCAAAATGCTGGATTAGAGATCCTCACCATAGCTCAAAGTTTGCACCTAAGGCACATGAGGGTTTTATGCTCGGTTATGGAAAGGACTCGCACACCTACAGAGTCTTCAACACCTATCACAACAAAGTTGTTGAAACTGTAGATGAGTGGTTCGATGAAACTAATGGCTCGCAAAGAGAGCAATTAACTCCTGATCCAGATAAGTTGTCTCCTGAGGAAGCAATAAAGCCCAAAGCTACTGAAGACATTGTTCCCACTGAGGAAATTGATGAAGAGATCATTCCCAGTACTATGAAAATCAAGAAGATGCTCCTGAGGAAATTGCTCCAGAACCAATTCCTCGGCCCAGACGAAATCCTCAACCAGCTCATCCGAGGATTGCAAATGAAGTAGAACTTGACAAAATCCTCGATGACATCAACGCGCCAGGTCCTCTCACTCGCTCAAAAGCTTCACACTTAGTTAACTTTGTGGGCATTTTTCCTTTGTGTCTATCACAAAACCTTCAAAAGTTGCTGAGGCTTTCATGGAACCGGAGTGGATCCAAGCCATGCAAGACGAACTTCTTCAATTCAAGCTGAATGACGTATGGGAGCTTGATAACCCACAAGTATAGGGGTTCGCAACAGTTTTCGAGGGTAGAGTATTCAACCCAAATTTATAGATTCGACACAAGGGGAAGCCAAAGAATATTCTCAAGTATTAGCAGTTGAGTTGTCAATTCAACCACACCTGAAAGAGTTAGTATTTGCAGCAAAGTATCAGTAGCAAGGTAGTATGATAGCAACAGTAGCAACAGTAACCAGTAGCAGCAAAGTGACAGCAGTAGCGACAGAGTAACAGTAGCAACAGTAACAGCAGTAGCGACAAAGTAACATAGCAAGGACCAGTAGGAAAAACTCGTAGGCATTGAATGAGTGATGGATGATTATGCCGGATGACATTCATCATGCAACAGTTATAACATGGAGAGATAAGTAACTAGCTCCAGTTCGTCAATGTAATGTAGGAATGTATTCCATATAAAGTCATACGTGCTTAGGGAAAAGAACTTGCATGACATCTATTGTCCATCCCTCCCGTGGCAGAGGGGTCCTAATGGAAACTAAGGGATATTAAGGTTCTCCTTTTAATAGAGAACCGGAACAAAGCATTAGCACTTAGTGAATACATGAACTCCTCATACTATGGTCATCTCCGGGAGTGGTTCTGGCTATTGTCACTCCGGGGTTGCCGGGTCATAACACATAGTAGGTGACTACAACTTGCAAGATAGGATCAAGAACACACATATATTGATGAGAACATAATAGTTTCAGATCTGAAATCATGGCACTCGGGCCCTAGTGACAAGCATTAAGCATGGCAAAGTAGTAGCAACATCAATCTCAGAACATACTGGATACTAGGCATCAATCCCCATCAAAACTAACTCGATTACATGATAGATCTCATCCAACCCATTGCTACTTCTCAAACAACAGCGCTAGAAATTGACACGTTGACGGATACTTGCTTGCGTTGGTTTTTCCCTTGAAGAGGAAAGGGTGATGCAGCACAGGAGCAGTAAGTATTTCCCTCAGTTTGAGAACCAAGGTATCAATCCAGTAGGAGAATCTCGTCAAGTCCAGAGTACCTGCACAAACACAAAAGAGCTTACACCAATCCTATAAAGGGGTTGTCAATCCCTTAAAGATTGTTTGCAAAGTGAGATCTGAAGGCGGAAAGTGCAACAAAGTAAAAAGTGTAAGGCTGGAAATATGGTGGGGAATAGACCTGGGGGCATAGTGTTCACTGGAGGCTTCTCTCAAAATAGCTAATATCACGGTGGATGAACAAATTACTGTCGAGCAATTGATAGAACCGCGCAAAGTCATGACGATATCTAAGGCAATGATCATACATATAGGCATCACATCCGAGACAAGTAGACCGATACTTTCAGCATCTACTACTATTACTCCACACATCGACCGCTATC
This sequence comes from Hordeum vulgare subsp. vulgare, assembly GCF_904849725.1. Taxonomy (NCBI): domain Eukaryota; kingdom Viridiplantae; phylum Streptophyta; class Magnoliopsida; order Poales; family Poaceae; genus Hordeum; species Hordeum vulgare. The sequence goes on from NC_058523.1 coordinate 410,378,524, forward strand.
CAGCATGCATCTAGTGTATTGAGTTCATGACGAATAGAGTAACGCCTTAAGCAAGATGACATGATGTAGACGGATAATCTCAAACCAATGATGAAAACCCCATCTTTTTACCCTTGATGGCAACAACACGATGCGTGCCTCGCTACCCCTTCTGTCACTGGGTGAGGTCACCGCACGGTATGAACCCAAAACCAAGCACTTCTCCCATTGCAAGAATCATAGATCTAGTTGGCCAAACAAAACCCACAACTCGAAGAGAATTACAAGGATATGAACTCATGCATAAGAGAGATCAGAAGAAACTCAAATAAGATTCATAGATAATCTGATCATAAATCCACAATTCATCGGATCTCGACAAACACACCACAAAAGAAGATTACATCGGATAGATCTCCATGAAGATCATGGATAACTTTGTATTGAAGATCCAAGAGAGAGAAGAAGCCATCTAGTTACTAGCTATGGACCCGTAGGTCTATGGTGAACTACTCACGCATCATCGGAGAGGTCATGGTGTTATGAAGAAGCCATCCGTGTCCGAATCCCCCCTCTGGCAGGGCACCAGAACGTGCCCTAGATGGGATCTTGCGGAGACAGAAGCTTGCGGCGGCGGAAAAGTACTTTCGATGATCTCCTGGTTTTTTGGGATTTTTAGGGAATATATAGGCGCAAAACCTAGGGAAGAGGTGGCCCGGGTAGCCCACAATCCTGGACGGCGCGGGCTCCCCCCTGGCCACGGCATGAGGGCTTGTGGGGTCCCTGAGGACCCCCTGCCTTGGTTCTCAAGTCTCCCGATCTTCTTCCGTTCCGGAAAAAATCATTCCGCAGGTTTTATTCCGTTTGGACTTCGTTCAAAATCCTCCTCTGAAAGGGGTCAAAAACATGGAAAAAACACAAACTGGCACTTGGCACTGAGTTAATAAGTTAGTCCCAAAAAATATATAAAAGGCATACAAAACATCCAAAGTTTGACAAGATAATAGCATGGAACCATAAAAAAATTATAGATACGTTGGAGACGTGTCAAGCATCCCCAAGCTTAACTCCTGCTCGTCCTCGAGTAGGGAAGTGATAAAGACTGAATTTTTCATGTGGAATGCTACCTAGCATAGTTGTCCTTTGCAACTTCTTTCGTGTGACATGAATGTTCAGATCCGTAAGATTCAAAACAATAGTTTGCTATTGACATGAAAACAATAATACTTCAAGCAAACCAGCAAGGTAATCATGAACTTTCAAAATGACAAGGCCAAAGAAAGTTATCCCTACAAAATCATATAGTGTGCCTATGCTCCATCATCCTCACACAAATAATTTAAATCATGCACAACCCCGGTATTGGCCAAGTAATTGTTTTCACACTCCTACTTTCTCAAACTTTTTATAACTATCACGCAATACATGAGCGTGAGCCATGGGTATAGCACTATAGGTGGAATAGAGTGTGGTGGTTGTTGTGAGACAAAAAAGGAGGAGATGGTCACATTGACTCGGCGTATCAAAGGGCTATTGAGATGCCCATTAATAGACATCAATGTGAATGGGCAGGGATTGCCATACAAAGGATGTAGTAGAGCTATAAGTATGTGAAAGCTCAAAAGGATAACTAGTGGGTGTGCATCCAACTTGCTTACTCACGAAGACCTAGGGCAATTTTGAGGAAGCCCATCATTGGAATATACAAGCCAAGTTATATAATAAACATTCCCACTAGCATATGGTGGTGACGAAATGAGAGGCTCTCAATCATGAAGAACATGGTGCTATTATGAAGCACAGGTGTGGAAAAAGATAGTAGCATTGTCCCTTCTCTCTTTTTCTCTCCTTTTTCATTTGGGCTCTTGGGCCACCTCTTTTTTTTCTTTTTTTTATTTGGGCTCTTTGGCCTCTTTTTTTATTTCCTCACACGAGACAATGCTCTAATAATGATGGTCATCACACTTTTATTTACTCACAGCTCAAAGCTCAGAACGATGATGACTCTATAGGAAATGCCTCCCGCAGTGTACCGGGATGTGCAACGATCTAGCTTGGCGTATGACGTTCAAACATCTCGCTAGCTATCTTATGATCATGCAATGGCAATATGAGAGTGACGGCACAAGTCATGAGACGGAACGGTGGGACTTCAATGGCAATATATCTCGGAATGGCTATGAGAATGCCATAGTAGGTAGGTATGGTGGTAGTTTTGAGGAAGGCATATGGTGGGTTTGTGTACTGGTGAAAATTGCGCAGCACTAGAGAGGCTAGGAATGGTGGAAGGTGAAAGTGCATCTATACCATGGACTCACATTAGTCATAAAGAACTCACATAATTGTTGCGAAAGTTTGTATTAGTAATCGAAACAAAGTGCTAAACGCATACTCCTATGGGAAGGGTTGGTAGGTGTTAACCATCGCGTGATCCCGACCTCAACACAAAGGATGACAATCAATAGATCAATTATGCTCGGACTTCCTAACATAGCGGTTCACCATATGTGCATGATACGGGAATCACTAACTTCAACACAAGTATTTCTAGATTCACAACACCCTACTAACATAACTCTTAATATTACCAAATCCATGTCTCAAAACTAATTGAGAGGAATCAAGACTTCTCTTTCTACTCAATGCACATGAAGATGGAAGTTTTTGTATCCTCTTTGGGTACCTATCACCTTTGGGACTACTTTCATAGCATAAGCCAACTACCAAGTCACGCACCGCCGTGCTCTAAAAGATCTAAGTGAAGCACATAGAGCAAAATTATCTAGCTCAAAAGCTATAAGTGAAACACGATGAGCATTCTAGAAAAATCACAATGAGTGCATGTCTCTATCAAAAGGTGTGCAGCAAGGATGATTGTGGCACAAAAAAAAGACTCCTAAGATACAAGACGCTCCAAGTAAAACACATATCATGTGGTGAATAAAAATATGGCTCCAAGTAATGTTACCGATGGATTGAAGACGAAAGAGGGGATGCCTTCCCGGGGCATCCCCAAGCTTAGGCTTTTTGGTGTCCTTGAATTATTCTTGGGATGCCTTGGGAATCCCCAAGCTTGAGCTCTTTCCACTCCTTATCTCTTTTTCCATGAGAACATCACCCAAAACTTGAAAACTTCACAACACAAAACTTAAACAGAAACTCGTGACATCATTAGTATAAGAAAACAAATTACCACCTCTTTAGGTACTTTAGCAATCTTGATTTCTATTTATATTGGTGTTATATTACTGTATTCTCACTTTCCCATGGCTAGTACCCCACGATACTATCCATAGTTTCATCAAAACAAGCAACCAACTCAACAAAAATAGAATCTGTCAAAAACAGACCAGTCTGTAGCAATATGTATACTTCGTATACTTCTGGTACATCAAAAAAATTAAAAACTTACGACTGCCTGGGAAAAAGGCATATAAACCAGCAGCAAAAAGAATCAACACAAAATCTCTTTCTGAATAAAAATGAAAAATAATCTCGTGAGCAAAACGTTTCTGTCTTTTTCCAGCAGGATCAAACATCCATCACCAAGACTAGTCATAAAGGTTTTGCTTGGCTCAAACACAAAAAGAAACACAAAAGACACAATAATAACAGAATTATGATGGTGTGGACACAACAAAACAGAAAGAAAAGGATAAATTCATTGAGTTGCCTCCCAACAAGCGCTATTGTTTAACGCCCTTAGCTAGGCATAAAGCGATAGAATCATGTATCGTCGTCTTTGGTGCTCAAACCATAAGTAGCCCTCATCATGGATTCATAAGGCAATCTTATTTTCTTTCTAGGAAAGTGCTCCATGACCTTCTTTAAAGTAAATTGAAAGCTAATATTCCCTTCCTTCATATCGATGATAGCACCGATAATCCTTAGGGAAGGTCTACCAAGAATAATAGGGCATGTAGGATTGAATCAATGTCAAGCACAATGAAATCCACGGGTACATAGTTCCTATTTGCAATAATAAGAACATCATTGATCCTTCCCATGGGTTTCTTGACACTAGAATCCGCAAGATGCAAATTAAGAGAACACTCTTCAATCTCATTAAAACCCAGAACATCACATAAAGACTTTGGAATCGCGGAAACACTAGCACCCAAATCACACAAAGCATTGCATTCATAGTTTTTGATTTTGATTTTGATAGTAGGTTCCCACTCATCATGAAGCTTTCTAGGGATAGAGACTTCCAATTCAAGTTTCTCTTCAAGAGATTTTATCATAGCTTCGACGATATGATCGGTAAAGGCCTTGTTTTGGCTATAAGCGTGTGGAGAGTTTAGCATGGATTGCATCAAGGAAATGCGTTCAATCAAGGAGCAACTATCATAGTTGAATTCCTTGAAATCCAAAGTAGTAATTTCATTACTACTCAAAGTTTTAATATCTTCTACTCCACTTTCAATGCTTTTAGCATCAAGATAGATGGACTCCGAATCATTGGGGCATTTTTCAACCAAAGTGGATTCATATCGAGCCCCATCATCATTAGGTTTGACACAAGAAAACAAAGATTCAATGGGAGTCACACCAAGCACTTTAAGATCTTCGTGATTCTTATCACGAGAACATGCCTTTTTAAGCCATTCATGTCTAGCACGAATTTGGGCGGTTCTTTCTTTACTCTCACTCATGGAAACACGCATATCTTTCAAAGTTTCATCGATATTTATCTTGGGAGGAGCACATCTAACTTTCAAAGCATCAATATCACTAGACATTCTATCAACGCTCTTAGCCAAATCAATATCACTAGACCAATTTTGAGTAGTTTTTCCTCTATGGATGCATTGAAAATCTTTTGCGAGTTGATAAAATCTTTGGTATTACTCTCTAGATCAGAGGGTAATTTATTGTAATTTCCATGAGTATTGTTTTAGAAGTTTCCAAAGTTATTAGAGGGGTTACTAGGAAAAGGCCTAGGAACATAGTTTCCTCTAAAAGCATTGTTGTTGCCAAAAAGTTTCCTACCAACAAAATTAACGTCCAAGCTAGCGTTGCTACTCTCAATCAAGGAAGACTAGGGCATATCATTAGTATCTAAAGGAGCACTTCTACTAGCAACCAAATTCATTAACTCATCCATCTTAGCACTCAACGAGTTAATTTCTTCTATAGCGTGTACCTTCTTACTAGTAGGTGACCTTTCAGTGTGCCACTGAGAGTAGTTCTTCATGATATTGTCTAGGAGTTTTCTGGCTTCTCCTAACGTGATTTACATGAACGTTCCACCTCAGGCGGAGTTCAAGATATTTCTAAAAGCGAAATTCAAGCCAGCGTAGAAGATTTGTATAATCATTCAAAGACTCAAGCCATGAGCGGGACAATTTCTAATCATCAATTTCATTTTCTCCCAAGATTGTGCAACATGTTCATGATCAAGTTGCTTAAAATTCATGATATCATTACGAAGAGAGATAATCTTAGCCGGCGGCAAATACTTGGATATATAAGCATCTTTGCACTTATCCCAAGAATCAATACTATTTTTGGGAAAAGACGAAAACCAAGTTTTTGCTCGACCTCGCAACGAGAAAGGAAAGGGCTTGAATTTAATCACATCATTATCCAGATCATTCTTCTTTTGCATATCGCAAAGCTCAATGAAGGTATTAAGATGGGATGCGGCATCTTCACTTGGAAGGCCGGAAAATTGCTCTTTCATAACAGGATTCAGCAAAGCGGCATTGATTTCGTGTGACTCCGCACTAGTGGCGGGAGCAATCGGAGTACTAACAAAATCATTATTATTAGTATTAGAGAAGTCACAAAGTGTGGTGTTTTCAGTCATGGTGACTTCAGCAAGCAAGCAAGCACACAAGCGAACAAAGAGCAAGCGAGAGAACAGGGCGAACAAAAAAGGCAAATATTTTTTTGTAAATTTTTGTTTTTTCAGAAGTGGGGGAGAGGAAAACGAGAGGCAAAAAGGTAAATGCAAGAGATGAGTTTGCGACACTTAATTGGATGAGTTCTTGACTTGATCCTCCCCGGCAACGGCGCGAGAAATTGTTCTGCTACTTCTCAAACAACAGCACCAGAAATTGACAAGTTGACGGAGACTTGCTTGCGTTGGTTTTTCCTTTGAAGAGGAAAGGGTGATGCAGCACACACTACAGGGATTAGCTTCTTTGCCGTGTGCCATCACAGACGGCAAACAGTAAATCCCGGACGACAAAGAGAATATCACAGATGGCAAAGAATCTCACGGCCGGCAAAATTTCTGCGTCAGCCTACGACGACATTGTAGCTTATTTGCCGTCTGTCTCCCCAAGGCGGACGGCAAAGAGCTTTGCCGTCAGATTTTCATAGGAGCAGTCGGCAAAGTGGTCGAGATGGCAGCCGAGAGGCGTTGCCTCCATTAGGGGCTAATGGAGGCTTTGCCGTCTACCTCCACCCTGTTCTTTGCCGTCAGCCTCCCGCCTCTTCTTTGCCGTCTGCCTCCACCCTCTTCTGTGTCGTCTGCCTCCCCTCTTCTTTGCCATCAGCCTCCACCTCCTCCACCCCCTCCTCTGTGCCCTCTTCTTTGCCGTCTGCCCCCCTGGAAGCAGACAACAAAGATACTATATGGTCAGCTGCTAATGCCCAGGTTGCACAGCTGGGCGCCACGTGGCACCTTTGCCGTCGGTCAGCTGACGGCAAAGGCCTTTGCCATCAGCTGGCAGATGGCAAAGAGCCTATATTGTCACATTTTTGTTTATTTTTTCTATTTCACAGCACATATACATATAAGTCATAGCACATATATGATAAATAGGTCACAACACATATATGATATACATATAAAGCTCATCAATGCCATTTGTTCATCAACGTACATCCCATATATCAAAAGAACCAACACATACAAAATTTCATCCATATATACATACATATAGTTGCACATATATTGTTCATCCATATATACATATACATATAGTTCCACATTGTTCATCAACTCAAATAAAAACGGAAACTAAAGCACTCCAATGCCATCTTCCATGCATGTAGTACATCCAATCTGCAAAATGGGAATAAGAAAGTCAGAAGAAGAAGAAGAAGAAGAACATATATATGAAAAATAAGCTAAATTGAAGAAGAAAGAGAATAAGCAAGAAGAGAACAAGGAGAAGAAAAACAAGAAGGAGGAGGAGGAGGAGGAGGGGAAGGGGAAGAAGAAGAAGGAGGAGGAGAAGAAGAAAAAAGAAGAAGAGAAGAAGAAGGAGAAGAAGGAGGAGAGAACAAGAAGGAGAAGAAGGAGGGCTCCTTCTCCTTCTTCTCCTCCTTCTCCTTCTTCTCTTCTTCTCCTCCTCCTTCTCTTCTTCTCCTTCTCCTTCTCTTCTTCTTCTCTTCTTCTTCTTCTTCTTCTTCTTCCTTCTTTTCATTTCTCGTCTTCTCCTCTTCTTGGAGCTAAATTAGCTAACTATGTCTTTTTGGAGCTAAATGGGCTAATTAGGTCATTATAGAGGAAAACAAGCTAAGTATATAATATTAATGAGCTAACCAAGGTTCTTATGCAATTTTGAGCTTATAATGTCTTTTAGGAGCTAAATTGGCTAATTATGTCATTGTTGGGGAAATTAAGGCAAGGAGAATATGAAAGAGGATAAGAAAGAGGAGGAGGAGGAGAATAAGAAGATATAAAGAAGAAGGAGGAGAAGGATGAGGAGGAGAAGGACTAGAAGGTCCTTGGCCTTGTCCTCCTCCTCCTCCTCCTCCTCCTCCTCCTCCTCCTCCTTCTCCTTCTCTTCTTCTTCTTCTTCTTCTTCTTTCTTTTCATTTTTCCTATTTCTTCTCCTCTTCTCCTCTTCTTGGAGCTAAATTAGCTAACTATGTATTTTTGGAGCTAAATGGGCTAATTATCTCATTTTAGAGGAAAACAAGCTAAGTATATAATATTAATGAGCTAACCAAGGTTCTTATGCCATTTTGAGCTTATTATGGCATTTTGGAGCTAAATGGGCTAATTATGGCATTGTTGGGGAAATTAAGGCAAGGAGAATATGAAAGAGGAGAAGAAAGCGGAGGAGGAGAAGAAGAAGAAATAAATAAGAAGGAGGAGAAGTGTCGGGACCCCGATCCTAAGCCATAGGAATCCAGCCTGTAACACATTGCATCCCTTTGTGGTCTCACGCACGGTTAACTCCACGGCTGCAGCCTTACCTTAGCCGGGACCGTTTGCGTCTTTTGACTCACGTATGCGATAGTGTCGCTAGCATTCAATGTCAAAGAACCCGGATCGACATGTCTAGTCATAAACCAAAGTGGCAGTTCCGCACAAGGACAGACATACATGACCCAACAAAGCAGGTGTCGGTCATCAACGAACGTAGACGAGTCGTAGCAAGCTACAAGGACTCCATTACGTCGCGTGACATTTCCCCAAAGGGGACAGACACAGCAGCTAAGAAGGACACATGCCGGTCAACCAATGTGTCCGGAGCAGTAGCGAACTACCAAGGCTCGTTGGATCACAAAGGGGCATTTCCTTGTAAGGAGTGCTACTAAAGTTCACGACTAGGTATTCGAACCCCATACATATCAAGTAAGACACACGTACGCATGGCATACCGATATGTATAGATACATCGATGGCATCACAACATAACCATAAACATACAAACTTTATTTAGGAGGCTCGGAAGAGCCACACACATAATATTACACATCAAGGGTCTCGCGACCCATAATGGCAGTCATACAATACAAGCCAGCGGAAGAGTTATAAGCTGTCTGGGTACATACAGAGCAACTAGAAGGCACATGGCCTGACTATACTACAGAGCCGACGTAGGGCCAGGTCGTAGCTGGGACACCAGCTACTCGTCGTCGTCGATGTCTACGAAGAACCCTCCATTAGGGTCATTAGCAACCTCTGCAACATTTATTAAACAAACATGAGTACGAAGGTACTCAGCAAGACTTTAGGATGGCTAACTACTCATGCAAGGTATCAAGAAGGTATTGTGGGGTTTCATGCGGAAAGCCAGCATTTGACTCGTGGCTAGACAACTTGCTTTTTGAAATTAGTTTTGACAACTTGATTTCTCGCACACGAGTCCACTAACACCACAACAATACGCTATCGTGGAATCATTCCGTCTCCATACGGAAATGCCGTCCACGACACTCGCGCTTATCTTGACAATTTTAGGAGTAGCCATTTAAGTTATCTATGAACAACATATGTCTCCAAGTAGTCCATATCCGCGGACGCGGCTATTCGAATAGATCATAACCCTGCAGGGGTGTACTTCGTCACACACGCTTCCGCCACTTATCGCCATGTGCACGTCATGCACCTCGGCAACCTTCAAGCGGAAGCCCAGCGAGGGAGTCGGCCACGACCGTTAACCACACTAGTACCTAGTCCAGGTTTATCGCCTATCTGAGAGTAACCCGTACGGAAGTCCGGCCGAGGTTTCCGCCACGGCCTCAAACGATGTGCGCAGGGTTCCCAAGCCCACCATCCGGGTGCCACTTGGTACACCGTGCCACTGCTTACCGCATCACGGTCCACCTCTCAGGTCAGCACCATGCACGGCCTCCAGCATTACTATAAACACCAGAAACTACTTGCAACTCCTGGACCGAGTACTACGTGATTAATAGGCCGAGCGGGGTCATATTTCAGGGCCCAGCATGTGGTAGTATCTAGTCTTGGATTACATACATGGAACTCAGGTCCTAAGGACGGTTCCAATGAAACAACCCGCCATGTACTCCTACACAGCCTTTCACCGGTACCTTTACCAAATCAAGTTTAACACACGACCTTTGCTTACCGAACACATTCCACATTTCTGTTCATCTCCCAGATGACAGACCATACACAACTCTAAGCATAGCATGCATAGCAGGATAAGGCACATCATAGCTCAAGAAACTACCAGGTATGCTAGGTTGCAAGGTTCGGCTATTTACTGTGACAAGGTTAAGTCATGCAAAGGAAGTGGGTCCAACTATCGTGGCAAAAGCAGTTGAAGCATTTGATTCTAATGCATTAAATAGGTGCAGGAGCAAGAACATAGGTGTTATCGGGATGATCAAAAGGGGTGCTTGCCTTGTTGCTCAGAGGAGGAACGATATCCGTCGGACGGATATTCGGTGGAATCCGGGGGTGCGGAGCCTACCGAAATGAACGGCAACATTCAATAACAATCATATGCAATCAAAATGATGCATGAGCATGGCATGAGAATGCAAAGTGATAAGTTATTATAATCAAGATGTTTTGGGTTTAGAGTTGATTTGAATCACATTCGAATAGCAATTCAAACGGGTATTCCCGGATACCGGTTTAATTGATTCGACCTGATGCTCAGATCAACCTAATGTTAACATGCATGAAATGTCATGTTATGGTACTGATTTACCTCTAGGGCAGTGTGTGATCATTGTACTTATAATGAAATTTGGATATTGTTGCAAATTCCATTTATAAAGTGATTAAAAGAATTGAATTATTCCTTATTTCACAATTTAGGGTTCTGTAACTTTTCCAAACATAGTTGAAAATAGCATAATCAGAATCCTTGAATTTTTCTGATACTTTTTCATATATAAATTATTTTCATTGGAGTTACAGATTAATTTCTATGATTTTTGCAATTTTTAGCAATTTCCTGAATTATTTTTATACTGGAAATTCCATTTATTGCATCAGGCTGACGTCAGCAGGTCAGCCGACCTGTGCAGGTCAAACCTGACAGGGGGGCCCCACTGGTCAGCCTCTCTGGGACTAATCCCGCGCTGACCAGCCCCTAATTGGGGTTTGACCAGGCGTGGGGCCCTCTGTCAGCGACTCAGAGGAGGGCGATTAGGCCCTAATGGCCGGCCACGTCGACGGCCACCGGAGGGTGGTCGCCGGCGACCAAACCCGCGGCGGAGGGCTCGCCGGAGGCGACCTAGACGGCGCTGCACAGCACCAAATCGCACGCGGATGGCAGCTACAGCAAGCTCGGGAAGCGGCCGATCTGGCAGGACCATCTGGGCAGGCTAGGGTCGCCGGAAGAGGCGTCGGCGACGAGCCGGATCGGCGGCCGAAGCTCGGCCGTCGTCGGGGGCTTCGAATCAGGGGGATCCACGCTTAGTTCTTAGCTGCTACGGCATCTACACGTCGTCCTGGAGCTTCTGGTGCTCACGGGAGGACGAGCTGGACATCGGAGGGCTACCGGCGACGAGCGGCAGGGGCGGTGCTCGTCAGCCTCCGGTGAAACTAGGGCTAGAGAAGGGGATCGACGGGGAAAGCTTAGGGGAAACCACCGCATGCTCACAGGGAGTGCAGAGAAGAGCTCAGACGGCTCGGGGAAGGCCTGGGGGCGACGAATCGACGGAAGATGTCCGCGGCCGGAGGAAGAAGACGACGGCGTTGCGGGCGTTGCAGGGCTCGAGGGGACTTCGGCTTCTGCAGAGACGACCAGGGCGACGAGGCAGATATAATGGCGTGCTCGGGGAGGGGTTCCTGTGGCCAGGGCAACGGCCAGCTCGAGCTCGAGCTCGGCTCTAATGGCGGCAGCAGGGAGAAGGAGGGGATCCGGGCGGAGGAGGAGAACCGAGGCGGGGAATGGATAGGGGAGGCTCTGGGGAGCTTATCCCCGCCGTCGCCAGCGCGAACCGGCGGCCAGGCACGCACGCAGGTGCGTGGCCGCGCCGGAGGAGGCGGCTGCCACCTCCTGCTGCCTACTGGCGCGGGGAAGGGGACGAGCGGCGAGGTGGGCTGGGCCTGGCGTGGGCGTCAGGTAAGACTTTTCCTTTTTCTTCTCTTCTTGTTTTTCTGTTTTGCTATTTATTGCTTTGCTAATTATTTCAGCTCCAAAACAAAAAGTAAAAACTATTTTAAACCTCCTGAAATATTTGTTATAATGTCCCCACTCATTTCCAAGACTTTCAACATTTTTGGAAAATTATAGCTTCTATTTTCAAATTTTTAGATTTGAAACCAGTGGCTTTTGCATTTATTTAAAATGCTTGAAGTGCCAAGGAATTAGTTTTCTCCAATGCTCATTTACTTTCATGATTTATCAGAAAGTTTGAACATTTCTTGAGGCCATTTTGGGTTCATTGATTTTGAACTAGTTTGAAATTTCCTTTAATTGAAATGGTGGCTAGGGTTTTGAGTTTTTCCTTTGCCACTTTGTTGTTTTTGTTAAAACTTCTTAGATGCAAATGCAAAGAAGACATGAGCACAATGCTATCTAGCTTAAGTTTTAGGGATGTGACAAGAAGGAGTAGGAGCGAGAGAACGACTAGAAGGTCCTTGACCTTCTCCTACTTCTCCTCCTCCTCCTCCTCCTCCTCCTCTTCTTCTTCTTCTTATTTCTTTTCATTTTTCCTATTTCTTCTCCTGTTCTCCTCTTCTTGGAGCTAAATTAGATAACTATGTCTTTTTGGAGCTAAATGGGCTAATTATCCCATTTTAGAGGAAAACAAGCTAAGTATATAATACTAATGAGCTAACCAAGGTTCTTATGCCATTTTGAGGTTATTATGGCATTTTGGAGCTAAATGGGCTAATTATGTCATTGTTGGGGAAATTAAGGCAAGGAGAATATGAAAGAGGAGAATAAAGATGAGGAGGAGGAGAAGAAGAAGAAATAAAGAAGGAGGAGAAGGAGGAGGAGGAGGAGAAGTACTAGAAGGTCCTTGGCCTTCTCCTCCTTCTCCTCCTCGTCCTCCTCCTTCTCCTTCTTCTCCTCCTCCTTCTTCTCCTTCTCCTTATCTTCTCTTTCTCTTCTTCTTTTTGTTCTTCCTTTTCATTTCTCCTCTTCTCCTCTTCTTGGAGCTAAATTAGCTAACTATGTCTTTTTGGAGCTAAATGGGCTAATTATCCCATTTTAGAGGAAAACAAGCTAAGGATATAATATTAATGAGCTAGCCAAGGTTCTTATGCCATTTTGAGGCTATTATGCCATTTTGGAGCTAAATGGGCTAATTATGTCATTGTTGGGGAAATTAAGGCAAGGAGAATATGAAATAGGAGAAGAAAGAGGGGGAGGAGAAGAAGAAGAAGAAATAAAGAAGAAGGAGGAGAAGGAGGAGGATGAGGAGAAGGACTAGAAGGTCCTTGGCCTTCTCCTCCTTCTCCTCCTCCTCCTCCTTCTCCTTCTTCTCTTCTTCTTCTTCTTCTTTCTTTTCATTTTTCCTAATTCTTCTCCTCTTCTCCTCTTCTTGGAGCTAAATTAGCTAACTATGTCTTTTTGGAGCTAAATGGGCTAATTATGTCATTGTTGGGGGAAATTAAGGCAAGGAGAATATGAAAGAGGAGAAGAGAAACTTACCGTAGTGGTCATCAAGGAGGAGAAACACGTGGAGAAGGGTCGTGCGATGCCGCTCGGGAGTTATTCTGCAGAATAGATATTTTGCAATGTCTCAGTTAGCATGATGACACTCAATTATTAATACTAGTTTATAATGAAACTCACTGTGCCAATCGAAGAGAAGACGGGCATCGACGGAGGGACCTGACCGCTCTTCTCGCACAGACCCTGAAGAGTGGGTCGTATTAGTTAGTAATGAAACAAACATTACACACATTATTTGGCTAATGTGAAAAAAAACTTACCACAAAAAGCTCATACAAGGCCCGTTGACCCGCCTCATTCCGGGACCTCTCCTCCTCAATCAATCATGTCGTGGTCTGGTCCCTCTCATCAAGAGCAGCCTGACTTGCCAATCTCTCTTTCTCAAGAGCAGCCTCAAGAGCAGCCTGGCTTGCCAATCTCTCTTTCTCAAGAGGAGCCTGGTTTGCCAATCTCTCTTTCTGAAGAGCAGCCTGAAACACCATTCCTCGTTACCACAGTAATGATCTATGGTGACACACATAATGAAATGGATGAAAGTGTTCTTAGTCCGTACAACTAACCTCGATGGCAAGATCGACTAGTCGTGGACGACGCGTTATCTTAGGACAGCTGCACGACTAGCGCCTTGATCTCCGGGAGAGTGAGTGGACAACGTATTATCCCATCTCCAATGGCTATCGAGCCATGGGGCCTCCCGCCACCAGATATCATCACCAGCTCTGGATCCAATGGTTCCTGGCTAGGGTTAAAGTCATCCCCTTTCGTAGCCTTCCCCGCGTCCGTGTATGCCACGAGCTTCTGGTGGGCTGATATGTTGGTGAAGTTATTGGGATCATCCAGGTCAGACTCAGAGAATGCCTTCGCCTTCTTGTACGAGGCAGTATGGGCCATGCCATAAAGGTCGTACAAGTGTGGCATCTCCGTCTTATTGTGATGCGCCTAAAAGAGAGGAACAAAATATTAGCATGAAGAATGAATTGCATGAATCATGAAGCAAATCACATACCCAGTTTTCTCCGAACTGAAGTAAGTTGGCGCTGCCTTGATGGTGTGGCACACCAACCATTTGGCTACGCCGATCCTTCGCATTCTCGTGGACGGCTCGCCAGCTGCCTGTGCACCACTCATCAACCAACGCCTCCCAACAATCCATCTTATCCGCACACCATCTCGGGGGCACCTGTAAGTTATGAGAAAGAATTTTGAGCACTACGCCTATGAATTAAATCAAGAAAACTACGTAGAAGGACTTAAGAATAGGTAATTACCTTCATGTATTGCTCCTTCTTCAGAAACTTTCCGCGGCAATCCTTCTGCTGCTTCTTAATACCACGCGTGGCGTAGTAGTCTCGAATAGCCTGCGGCCGAGCCTCGTGGCGTAAGTTCTGTAGTAACCGCCTACACTCGGCCTCGAGTACCCTGGCCGCCTCCTCCTCATATCCATCCTCACACCTATAGAAGGTCTGCAATCAAACGTGAAAATACCGATTAGTACAATAATTAGCTATATTGTTAATTTTAGATTCTGTAAAACGATAATTTACCCAAAAGCTCTTGATCACCATCTCGGCCCTCGTGTGGCACAAGACACCATCTATAATCTCCTCCGGCGGGGCCTGCGCAGCCTGGTAGTGCTCACAGGAAAATCCTAGTGTAGGAACCTGACCCTCACCAGGCAACGTGACAAACCCAGGGAAATTTGTCCGGCAAAGCACACCAAGGATGGAGTTCGGCCTGCGGACTCCAAGAGGGTGTACCCATCCCCCGCAGTATGATAAGTTCAACGCATTAGATATTTGAACAAAATTGAAGGCAAAAGCTAAAAAAAGAGTAAATGTACTTACCTATCTCCTTCAGGTTTAATCACCAGCCTCTGCTCGCGGATCTCAACCCAATCTACACATACTCGGGCTGTCCATGGATAATGTTGGACAATTCGAAAGGATGGCGGTTCTAAATATGCAAACACATGCATATTTATAGATGTCGCCCTTTCGAACGGGATACGCATACTGGTCACGCATACTGATAAATTAATTTAATTACCTAAATCTAGAAAGTTTCATCCGGAAACCAAGCCAGAGTAAAGGAAGGGGCGGGGAGGAGATGAAATTTGTACTGACCCACGAATGCACGGGCGAAGCTCGTACAACGCACGGGCAGGTCTTCGCACAGCAGACCTCATAGCGACGAGACAACTATCACATGTTAATCCACCCGATCAACACAAATAT
Organism: Hordeum vulgare subsp. vulgare; assembly: GCF_904849725.1. NCBI lineage: Eukaryota > Viridiplantae > Streptophyta > Magnoliopsida > Poales > Poaceae > Hordeum > Hordeum vulgare. The sequence goes on from NC_058523.1 coordinate 410,394,038, forward strand.
TCTAATTATGTCATTTTAGAGGAGAACAAGTTAAGTATATAATATTCATGAGCTAACCAAGGTTTTTATGCCATTTTGTAGCTAAATGGGCTAATTATCTCATTGTTGGGGAAAATAAGGTCAGGAGAATAAGATAGAGGAGAATAAAGAGGAGGAGGAGAAGAAGAAGAAGAAATCAAGAAGAAGGAGAAGGAGGAGGAGGAGAAGGAGGAGAAGAAGGAGGAGGAGAAGGTATTCTTCTTCTCTTCCTCTTCTCTTCTTCTTTTCTTCTTCTTTTCTTCTTCTCCTTCTTATTTTAGTATGCTCCTCCTCCTCCTCTTCTTCTTCTTCTTCTTCTTCTTCTTCTTCTTCTTCTTCTCCTCCTCCTCCTCCTCTTTTCCTCTTCTCCTCCTCCTCCTCTTCTTCTTCTTCTTCTTCCTATTCTTTCTATTAAGCTAACTAACAAACTAACCTAACTAGCCAAGCTAACTAAACGTATCGCTAAACCTAGATGGCACTAAACAGCAAAAAAATAACAAAAACAGAATCTACCACTATAACAAAAACAGAATCTACCAGTAAGTAACTAAAAAATAATCTAGCTACCACTAAATACCAAACAATAAAAAATCAACTGCTTCTTCTTTTTTCTCTTCTTCTCCTTATTTTTTTATTATTCTCTTCTTCTCTTCTTTACTTCTTCTCCTTCTTATTTTTTTTCTTCTCTTCTTCTTCTTCTTCTTCTTCTTCTCCTTCTTATTTTTTTCTTCTCCTCTTCTTTTCTTCTTCTTCTTCTTCTTCTATTTCTTCTCCTCCTCCTCCTCCTACTCCTCTTCTTCTTCTCCTCTTCTCCTCCTCCTCCTCCTCTTCTCCTCCTCCACCTAACTAACCAAGCTAACTAACTAACCTAACTAAAACTACTAACATAACTAAATCTACCACTAAAACTACTAACAATAACAACTACAAAAACTACTATAACTACTAAAAAATAATAAAACTACTAAAAAATAATGCGGGTGGGGGTGGCGGGTGGGGGTGTGAGGGCTCACAGGGAGGGGCCGGGGTGGCGGGGCGGCGCCGGGGGCGCCAGGGGCGGCAGCGCGACGGTGGTGGGGAGCGGCAGCGGGGGCGAGGTGGGGCAGCGACGGGACGGTGGTGGTGGCATGACAGTGGCGGCGGGGGCGAAAGGGGCGGCGGCGGGGGCGACAGGGGCGGCGGCGCGACGGTGGTGGCGGCGGCCGTTACACGGAGAGGGGCGCGTGGATTGGGAGAGAGAGAGAGGGGCGCGCGGGGTGACCGTTACAGAGAGAGTGAGGGGCGGGTGGGGGGGGGAAGGAGCCGTTAATGGAGTTAGCGCATTGTCGTCTGCCTCTGGACGGCAAAGAGTCTAGACTCTTTGCCGTCTGCCTCTGGACTCTTTGTCGTCCGCTAGCAGATGGCAAAGGTCTGACTCCAGTTTGACCTAACCACCCCGCGGTCAGGTGGGCCCATCTACATCTTTGTCGTCTGCCTCCGGACTCTTTGTCGTCCGCCTCCGGACTCTTTGTCGTCCGCTAGCAGACGACAAAGATGTGACTGATGGCAAAAACACTCTATGCCATCAGCCTGTGCTTTGCCGTCTATTTTGCTGAAGCTGGCGGCAAAGACACTCTTTGCCATCAGCTAGCAGACGACAAAGACTAGGCAGATGGCAACAAACTGTTTTCCAGTAGTGACAGGAGCAGTAAGTATTTCCCTCACTTTGAGAACCAAGGTATCAATCCAGTAGGAGAATCTCGTCAAGTCCAGTGTACCTGCGCAAACACAAACGAGCTTGCACCCAACGTTATAAAGGGGTTGTCAATCCCTGCAAGATTGATTGCAAAGTGATATCTGAAGGCGGAAAGTGCAACGAAGTAAAAGAGTAAGGCTGAAAATATGGTGTGATGTAGACCCGGGGGCCATAGTGTTCACTAGAGGCTTCTCTCAAAATAGCAAATATTACGGTGGGTGAACAAATTACTATCGAGCAATTGATAGAACCGCGCGAAGTCATGACGATATCTAAGGCAATAATCATACATATAGGCATCACGTTCGAGACAAGTAGAGCGATACTCTCTGCATCTACTACTATTACTCCACACATCGACCGCTATCCAGCATGCATCTAGTGTATTGAGTTCATGACGAACAAAGTAACGCCTTAAGCAAGATGACATGATGTAGAGGGATAAACTAAAACCAATGATGAAAACCCCATCTTTTTACCCTTGATGGCAACAACACGATGCATGCCTCGCTACCCCTTCTATCACTGGGTGAGGTCACCGCACGGTATAAACCCAAAACCAAGCACTTCTCCCATTGCAAGAATCATAGATCAAGTTGGCCAAACAAAACCCACAACTCGAAGAGAATTACAAGGATATGAAATCATGCATATAAGAGATCAGAAGAAACTCAAATAAGATTCATAGATAATCTGACCATAAATCCACAATTCATCGGATCTCGACAAACACACCGCAAAAGAAGATTACATCGGATAGATCTCCATGAAGATGATGGAGAACTTTGTATTGAAGATCCAAGAGAGAGAAAAAACCATCTAGCTACTAGCTATGGACCCGTAGGCCTATGGTGAACTACTCACGCATCATCGGAGAGGTCATGGTGTTGATGAAGAAGCCCTCCGTATCTGAATCCCCCCTCCGGCAGGGCACCAGAACGTGCCCCAGATGGGATCTTGCGGAGACAGAAGCTTGCGGCGGCGGAAAAGTACTTTCGATGATCTCCTCCATGGTTTCAGTTTTTAGGGAATTCATAAGCGGAAGAAGTAGGGGAGGGGAGCCACGGGGAGCACACAAGCCTGCTAGGCCCTCCCCCCTAGGCCGGGCCTGGTGAGCTTGTGATCTCCTCCGAGGTCCCCTGCCTTGGTTCTCAAGTCTCCTGCGTGTCTTCTGTTATGGAAAAAATCATTCCGCAGGTTTTATTCCGTTTGGACTCCATTTAAAATCCTCCTCTGAAAAGGGTCAAAAACACGAAAAAACAGGTACTGGCACTTGGCACTGATTTAATAAGTTAGTTCCAAAAAAGATATAAAAGGCATACAAAACATCCAAAGTTTGACAAGATAATAGCATGAAACCATCAAAAATAATAGATACGTTGGGGACGTATCATAGATCATATTCTGGGGACTACGCACACAACGAGGAGCAAGAGAAGTGAACCAAGTCTTAGCATCATCCTTTAGCGAGAAAGGAAACATCTTAAGGGTATAGTAGTGGCAGATCTTTTCCTCACTCGTGAATAGGGTGGCTATATCGTGCAGCTTAGTAAGATGTGCTACAACCGTTTCAGACTCGTAACCATGAAAAGGATCAGATTCGACCAAACTGATTAACTCAGGATCGACAGAGAATTCGTAATCCTTATCAGTCACAAAGATAGGCGAAGTAGCAAACTTAGGATCGTATTTCATCCTAGCTTTCAGAGATTTTTCTTTCCACTTCTTCAGTAATTTCTCAAGATCATTGCTATCCTTAGAAGCAAGAAAGTCCTCAGCTATCTCTCCGTCCATAACATAACCCTCAGGTATATCAGGCAATTCATATCTAGGAGAGCTAGTGCTACCAGGTGAAATAGCAGGCTCTACTTCAATAATTTCAGCAGTTTCAGAAGTATCATCACATTCAGCAGCAACTCTAGCAATTTGTGCGTCAAGGAATGCACCAAGCGGCAAAGTAGTATCAAGCAAAGCATCATCACGAGCATCATGGATAGCAGAAGTAGCATCATCAAGCACAGGCGACACATCAAAATTTCTAGCGGGAGGTGGTGTCGCAAACTTACTCATAACTGAAGGTGAATCAAGTGCAGAGCTAGATGGCAGTTCCTTACCTGTCCTCGTAGTTGAGGCCAAGACTTTAGTTTTTGGATAGTGATCAACAGACGTAAATCCCAAGTGACTCAGAGAATAGCTATGCTTCCCCGGCAATGGCGCCAGAAAATAGTCTTGATAACCCACAAGTATAGGGGATCGCAACAGTTTTCGAGGGTAGAGTATCAACCCAAATTTGTTGATTCGACACAAGGGGAAGCCAAAGAATATTCTCGAGTATTAGCAGTTGACTTGTCAATTCAACCACACCTGAAAGACTTAGTATCTACAGCAAAGTTTCAGTAGCAAAGTAGTGTGATAGTAACGGTAGCAGCGGTAACAGTAACAGTAGTGATAGCAGTAGCGACAAAGTGACGTGGCAAGGACCAGTAGGAAAAGACTTCTAGGCATTAAATCGGTGATGGATAATTATGCCAGATGACATTCATCATGCAACAGTTATAACATGGAGAGATATGTAACTAGCTCCAGTTCATCAATGTAATGTAGGCATGTATTCAGTATATAGTCATACGTGCTTAGGGAAAAGAACTTGCATGACATCTATTGTCCATCCCTCCCATGGCAGCGGGGTCCTAATGGAAACTACGGGATATTAAGGTTCTCCTTTTAATAGAGAACCGGAACAAAGCATTAGCATTTAAGCGAATACATGAACTCCTCATACTATGGTCATCTCCGAGAGTGGTTCCGGCTATTGTCACTCCGGGGTTACCGGGTCATAACACATAGTAGGTGACTACAACTTGCAAGATAGGATCAACAACACACATATATTGACGAGAACATAATAGGTTCATATCTGAAATCATGGCACTCGGGCCCTAGTGACAAGCATTAAGCATGGCAAAGTAGTAGCAACATCAATCTCAGAACATAGTGGATACTAGGGATCAATCCCCATCAAAACTAACTCGATTACATGATAGATCTCATCCAACCCATCACCGTCCAGCAAGCCTACGATGAGATTACTCACGAATGATGAAGAGCATCATGGAATTGGCGATGAAGGATGGTTGGTGATGACGATGGCGACGATCTCCCCTCTCCGGCGCCCAGAACGGACTCTAGATCTTCCCTCGAGAGGAAGGACGGGTGGTGGCGGCGCCTACATATCGTAAAACGCGATGAACTCTTCTCCTCAAATTTTTTCCGGATGAAAGGGACTAAATAGAGCTGGAGTTGGAGGCGGCGGAGCCCCGAGGGCCCCACAAGCCGGCTAGGCGCGGCCGGGGGGGCCGCGCCTCCTGGGCTTGTGGGCTCCTCGCTCCACGCCTCCGGCTGATTCTTGCGCCAGTATTTTTTATATATTCCACAAAAAATCCTTGTAAATTTCCAGGTCATTCCGAGAACTTTTATTTCTACACAAAAACAACACCATGGCAATTATGCTGAAAGCAGCGTTAGTCCTGGTTAGTTCCATTCAAATCATGCAAATTAGAGTCCAAAACAAGGGAAAAAGAGTTTGGAAAAGTAGATACGATGGAGCGTATCAGGTGCTGGATTGGATGACTCGGCACACACACTTCAAGGCCCCTGCAAATGAGCTGCTGCGAGAACTTCCTATGTCAATTCCTTCAGAACAAGCCGTGAATATGTATGATGAACGAGAGCTGCCCAATAAGCTGATGGAAGTCCTCATGAAGCCTTTGGCCAAGGGGCAACCTCCACGAACAACCTTCCTGGTCCATGAGCTGAAGTATTAAACCAGGACTGTTTACAGAATCCTCTGCAGTGTTCTTGTGCCAATCAAGGGCCATGATGATGAAGAAGATGTCGTCGGCATCATGAAGAATATCCTCTTCAACATCATCCATGGAATTCCCATAAACATTCACGATTTCTTCTTGAGGACTCTGGTGGAAAATGCTATGTCCCCTTTTGACCTGAATATTTACGCTCCATGGATCATGAGTTTCATCAGACGCAGGTCAGGCATCAACTATCATGTTGATTTCAACAATCACATTGGATATACGCCTCCAATCAGGGTCAACAAGAAGACTTTCAAGCCAGTTGAAGGAAAAGGAAAGTCTGTGATCGATGAAGGCAGTCGGCCCCTTGATGGCCACTTCTGTGAGCCAGATGCATATTCTTCATGGGATGATACTCAAATCCAGCCGCCAAGTCTTGTTGCTCCAAGGGTAATGAATACCAAAGAGCTTCTCCTCAGTCTTCATCAAAAGGTTGATCGAAATCACAAGTGGGTCAAACGCCAGTTCGGCACCATTGTGAAAACCCTCAATGAGACTCAGAATGCTGTGATGCTTAATCATCATTATCTTCATGAGGTCTTTGATCGCACCTGGGCCACACTGGCTCATTTGAAGACTCCAGCAGAACTTGAAGAATTGGAGTTTACACAAGACTTCGACTGGTCATGGCCACCAAAGAAGAAATTCAGGCCAATTCCAGTTCCAGACCTTGAGGACAGTTCTTTTTCTTCATTCCGCACTGCAGAATCAGATGAAGACCAACAAGACACTGCCACTGGTCCAAGGAGGAAGCCTGCTCCCAAGAATCCTCACGCGTCTTCCTCAACTACCAAGAAGTGAAAGTCTTCACGGGGCGTTAGTCCTCAGTTTTGTCCCTTTTCGTCGCTTGATGACAAAGGGGAAGAAATCTGAGAGTTAGTCTTCACGCGGGATATATTTTGGGGCTTATGAACTTTATTTACGTTACAAACTCTTGGCTCTTCTGAAGTGTTTTATGTAATGAGTTGTAACTTAAGCCCGATGGTACTCTGACGCTTTTGAACGTTTTTCTTCGCATGCGTATTCCTCAAAATACTAATGCACGCATGTAGGAATTCGTCAGATACCATTTCTCATCATGCATTGTCAATTTCTTCATACAATATGTCATATGTATGCATGATTTACAAGACTCAGGGGGAAATCTCCATGATATAAATCATCAATGTGCATTTGCTGTGAAAAGCAAAATCCTCAAGATATGTACATCTTCAGGGGGAGTCTCTCTCAATTTTGATTTCAAATTCCTCAAATGACTATTTACACTTCATGTTTTTATCCCCGTTGAAGACTTAACTAATTGTCATAAACCACCAAAAAGGGGGAGATTGTAAGTGCATCTAGTGCCCCTTAGTGATTTTTGTGGTTTGAAGACTTATAGGTTAAGTATCTAATGTGTTCATGAGTGTACACAGGATCTATAAGTCGCTGGGGAGTTTGAAATATTCGATGAATATCGACCCTTAAAAATGTATATCTTCGGCTGAAGAAATTGGTCTGAAGCTGAAGAATTGAATCGTGAAGAAATTGCGATGAAATTGATATTCCTCATGAAGATATTGAAAATGAGGAATTCGGTGTGTCGTGAAGAAAATCAGTCTGAAGACTTTGAAGCATGAAGATTTGTTCTGTCCATTTTATTTTCTTCACTTTTGAGTCATAGGAACACCGTACTGTTAACGGGGGTCAGAGTAACACGTCGTAATGAATTTCCTCATGATGCTCAACCCAAGCCTAATCCTACCAAAAGCCTCAAGTGAGGAATACGAGAGACATGAGGACTCTCATAGTTGAGGGTCCCGACCATTACCGCAAGTCGCGCCACATCACTGATCTTATCCACACCAAAGGTCATATTATTTAAGAGCATTAATGTCAAATCATGACGGGATGCTCCTAGGCTAGAAATAGTCGCCCTCCACAACCATTAGTTGGTTGGCTGCTCCGTTAGAAACTGACACTTGTCATAAGAGCAACCCAAATTCCTCAGAGTCTTCGAGAGTAATTCATCAGTGAGGAAATACCCCAAACACCAAACCACAAACCAAAACCAAGTGATTGAGCATCACTGAAGAAGTTGTTCATGTGTGGGACTGAAGCCTTTTACCTTTGAGGACTGTGCATCCTCCAGACGGTTAGGCGTCATGGTCTAGAGCAATCCAGCAGTCAATTGTGGATCGCCAGGTGACCAAGTTTGTGAGGGTTTGGAAGTCTTCCCTGAAGACTTACCACGAGTGTTGGGCGAGGACTGTGTGTTCTTAGCTCAAGGAGAATATGGTAGGGACTGTGTGTCCCTGGACTGTGTGTCTTTTGGTTTCAATACCAAGCCGCTCCAAACCAGATGTACAACTGTCACAGCAGTTGGAACTGGGTCATCAACCACTCTCTTCACACTGAAACGGGTTCTATTTCTTCAACTCTTTCAATTCCTCACATTGTATGTTGAAGATTTTCAGTGCCAATGTTTGAAGAATTTGCTGAAGACTTTCTCTGAAATTCCTCAACCCCAAATTCTTCACACGAGTTATTCTTCACCCGCTGTCTCTGTGCCTGCTTACTATGCAAACTATTTTTCATATTCTTCACCTTGAAAAACTGATGTAGTGATACATTGCACTCCTGGTCCTTTGCTGTTTCCGTTGCAAGTTAGTCATCAGTGAGGAATTTCCTCAAAAGGAATTTCCTCAGTGATGAAATTCTAAAAACCTCCTATTCACCCCCCTCTAGCCGATATAACGCAATTTCAGCTGGCGCTGGGCCAACCGGCGATAGTAAATATCGAGGGGTTGGAGAAGGTTCACCTGTTAGTCGATGTTCACTCCAACGAGTGGGGGCCACCGAGATCTGGCCGGGCTCATGGCCCCGGGGTGAGGTGGTGACTTATGTTGTCCCCCTTCATATCCATGCTCTCGTTGCTGGGGTACTACCACCATTCTCGACTTTCTTTGTCGTTGTGCTTTCGCATTACCAGATCCACGTGCTCCACCTTGACCGAGAGCTTTTGTTCTTCTCTCGGCCTTCGTGTTCTTCTGCGAGGCTTTTGTCGGCATTACTCCTTCTGTGGCCTTGCTCCGCCATTTCTTCTCCCTCGAGCTAATTTCTGAGGGGCAATGCTTCGGGTGCGTGTCGTTGAATGCAAGCGACGCACTAGCCCAGGGGCCATTGACGTCGAGTTCCAACCCGAGTCAGAGGCGTTCCTGCGGCAATGGGTCCTGGTCAGAGTGACCGAGGTGGTGGCCCAGCTTCAGCCCCTCGTTGGCCCCTGTGACGCCTAGCCGGGGATGGACGCACTGGGCGCTCAATGAATCCCGAGTCGTGCTGGTCTTGACCCGTCTGGAGGTGCTCAAGAGGGCAGGGGTGATGATGGCGATGGTGGTGCGGGAGCTCATCAGTCGACGGATCGCCCCTCTAAAGCGCCACTCTCATCCTATGTGGGCCTTCAGCGGGCCTCGCGACCCAATGAGGGTTCGAGTTCTGCCGCATTCGCCCGACGTCTTGCACGGGCTGCTCCGCCAGCTAACGGGCGGCGATCCAGAGGAGCTTCCCCTGAACGGTCTTCCTCTGTACAAGTTCAATGCCGCAGGGGGCCTTATCGCGGGAATGCCGCTCTTCGATGAGTGGGGTCTCCCTCCCGGGGGACGCGCACCCCCAGGGGGCCCGACGTTTAGGGTGCATACCGATGCGAGCTACAGTTACGCCGCCGCTGCGTGGCTAGGGCGTGCGATGTTTCGCCGCCCACCTCCACAACCCCGCCCTGTGGCGGGCCGGGGCTCGCGGCGGCGACCGGTCGTTGGTGGAGGTCACCGCTCCCATCCCCGATATTTGGTCGCAAGTCGTGGAATCTCCGGATCAGGTCCCTCGTGTCGGCCGAAAGAGAAGGTTGCTGGGGGACAGTCGTCCTCCTGTGCGAACGACCCCGACAAAGAAAATATGGACCGCCTTGGACGAGTAAGTGCTTGTGTTCGCCTCACCTTCTCTTCGGGTTCCTTCCTCCTGAGCTTTTTGTAATGTAGGCTCCCTATTGACGACGGAAGGAGCGAGTCGGTGCCGCCCGCACCAGTGCCCGCTGAGCGTGCCTTGATTTCTCCCCGCACACCCCGCAGGACCCTCCTTTCCAAGCTCGTGGTGCATGATCCCGTTGCGCCCTCCTTCATGATCGGAGCGCGTATCCTAGGGAAGGCAATGTTTCCTTCACCCATGGCTCCTCCCAGGGCGGTGTTGTGCCCCCCCCCATTCTGGTCCTTCCTTTCAGCACGGTGCCCGCTCCGGAGCCCCCAGCCCCTGAGGATGGGACCAAGACGCAGGGCCCCTAGCACGCTCCCCCAATTCATCATGGGGGAGGCGAGAGTTCCCGCCGTCCAATGGAGCTCAGCGAAGGTCCATGCACTATGTTGTGGGGCTTGCTCCTTACCGCGGCGGACGCATTCCATCATCTAGGGGCGGGGCTCGTGAGCCACGAGGCATGCTCGGAGGATGAGCGCCAGCTCCTTGCGTCAAGGTGGCACCAACTCGAAGTCGTCATGAACCTTGGCCGCCTGCAGCATGAGCGCGCCCTCGCGAAGGCAGAGGAGTCCATCGCTACGGCTACGGAAGCCCGCGAACGCGCCCTCTCTGAAGCACGTGAGGCTGATTGCCAGTGCAAGGCTTCTGAAGATCGCCTCAGGGAGCTCCGCTCCCTCGGTGCTGACCTTGAAAAGCAGATTGAGTCGCGGAGGGTCGCGCTGGGGGGTCGGCCCATTGAGTTCTTCCCTACCGGAGTGGGCCTCTGTGCGTCCGCCGAGTCGCTGGTGTTGACCGAGGTGGAGCAGAGCCTGGAGCGAGAGCGTCTGGAGGTGAGGGAGCGCTAGGTGTCGCTTGCCGAGGAATCCCTTGCCTCCCGCGAATCGAGGCTTCACGAGGAAGTCGACTGCAGGGTGACGGAGGCCCAGCGCTGCCTTCGTCTTGACTACCGCATGAAGCTAAGGCTCCAGGAGTCCCGTTTCCCTGAGCGCCGCGGACACCTAAAAGACGAGGTCTATGCCCTCCAGAAAGGGTTAGATCACGAAGTGAAACGTTGGCAGATCACACTGGACGCCCAGGCCACTACCAAAGGTAAACTGGCTCTTCTTTGCAAGCAGGTGAAAGGGGCAGCTTCCCTGGTTTGGGGGACTTCTGACGAGGCGATTCGTGTGCGCGGCCTGCAGCTTGAATGCTCCCGGATGTTCCAGTCCCTCGAGAGGAGGGCCTCCACGGCTTTGGTGGACATCTGTGGCGAGGGCGTTTTGAGCCCCCTGTTCCTGGATGATGTTGCATACTTGGGCTTCTTCTCGCGGGTTGTAGAATGCCTCGAAGGCGGCGCTGAGAAGGCCCGCACGCTCACGGAGGAGAAGGGTCATGACCTCCTGAGTCAAGCGGCCTCGGACATCTTGAGCCACCTCCTTCGCCTCAACCCCGACTTCGACTTTGCCGCGGTGCTAGGCCCGGTGCCGGAGATGACCCACGCCGCCTTAGCCGAGTGGGTCGAGGACCACGTGTAAGACCTGGTAGCGAGACTTGCTCTTGAGCGCAACGTCGAGGGTTCTAATGACGGTGTGCTTCCCGAGTTGGTGTCTCTTTCTCCTGACAGGGTTATGTACGAGGCTTAAGACCAACTTTGATGTAACTTGGGGTAACTTTTAATGTGTTCTCCGAGGTCTGTGTAACACTTTCCTTCCTATTGGGGTCGTAGCCTACCCCGTGGAGTCGTGAACATCGATAGTGTAGCCAGCAGGGGTGAGTGCACTGGAGGCACTTTCTGTATGCTTGTGGGGCGGTTTGAGGACCCTTCCGGCACTATGTATGCACGTCCCGGTCCCGTACATTTCCCTGCCGCCGTAAGGTGCGGCCCGTTACCAAGGTCGTTCCTCACGACGCAAAGCCCTGACACCCCAGATACCGTCTGGATCGCGAGAATGGCACCAGGGTGGCCAAGTGGAATTGTGACCAGTAAGGCTCCTGAAGCTCGCTGCTCTCGAGCCCCCTTTGACACTCGAACCACTCTACATCGACAAGCCCCAGTCCCGCTCATTTCACCGCCACCGTCAGGCGCAGCCATGAAGGATGCACTCAAGGGGTAGGGCGCCGCATCCCTTGACACTGACCGGATCGCCAAGACGACATCAAAAGGGGCAAGTGGCCTTGTGACCGGTAAGGCTCATGAGACACGCCTCAGGAGCCCCTTTCGACGCTCGAGAGATTCCTCATTCCACCCCTCTCGTGGTTTCCCTGAGGGGCCCAGCGGTCCCCCGAAGTTTTCACAAAACTCCAACCAAAAAAAGGGAGAAAGAGAACTCGGATTCGGTAAAACAAGAAAACGTAGAAAAGAAATCCCCGTCCTTTTTAAAAAACATTTAATCAATGAAGTCTGTGAGCCCATGACAGCAGAAATACAAAAGAGGAGGCCCTCGAAGGCCACAACCTGATACGCAAAAGGGAACGAGAAAACTGTCGCGTCCGGCTCCTAATCTATTCTCCGCCTCCATCTCCCCCCCAGCGCGGAGCATAGGGCTTCCACTTGGCGTGGGAGGGACCCCTCCGCGTCCTCGGGGGGCCTGGGCATGGGTAGCCTCGGCTCTTTATTACGTGACGGTGTCACGGGGGGGTGTATCTGGGAGGTCGCGAGGACGCTTTGGCCTCGCGAGTGTCCCTACCCCCACGACATGGGTGCCTGATTCCGGAAGTCACTGGAGGACTGTGTTGGTTACCGCCGTCTTCTCCCCAGCGTGGAGCATAGGACTGCCACTAGGCATGGGGTGGACCCCTTCCGCGTCCTCGGGGGGCCCTGGGCGTATACAGCCTCGGCTCAATATTACGTGAGAGTGTCACGGGATGAAGTAGGTTCCGGAAGGATTGAAGGACGATGCAGAGGCGTTACTCGTTGATGTAGGTCCCGAGGGCGCTTCGGGAGCCCCATGCCTCGATGGCGAGGGCCCCGCCCGTGGTCCCCGGGTTCATAGCAGCGTGGCGTGGTCCGCCCTATGCGAGCCCCTGAGCGTGGGAGGTGCCCCCAACGCTCGCTGGTTGGGGGGCTCGCCCAGACAGTAGGTCATGGGTCCCCAAGGTGCTGCCCCAACGCGCCTCGCCGGAGCCCCCTGGGTTCCCCTGCTGGTACTCTGGGCCACGACCCCAAGTCGGGTTGACCTGCCCTTAGGGCATTGACGAGTACCCGAGCACCTGCTGGCAGTCGAACGAAGCCCGCGCTGGCGACATGGGCGTATGTTCCACCCTCCTTCCCCCAGCGGTCGTTGCTCACCCCGGAGGCAGGGGCGAATAAGCCACCACCGACCCCCCCCCCCTGGTTAGGATCGCCTGGCCTGGGAACATGGGCGTGTGCTCCACCCTCCGTCCCTAAGCTGGGATCCCTCCGTTCGGATACATGGGTGGGTCCACCCCGTGTTTCCAAGCGAGAGATCCCGATCCCCAGACCCCAGACGTCTGCCCAAAATAGCTCCCTGCCAGCAGGTGAGCCCCGCGAGAACAACCCCGCTGGGTGTCCCCGCGAAGCCACCCTCGCAGGCTGCCCCCTCGGTGTTGTGCATACCTATCTACGAAGGGGCCGCCCACGGGGTCGCGCGCATGTCCCCTACCTGGCGCGCCAAATGTCGGATTTCAAGCTCCGTAAAAACCCTAAAGTTTCTAACTCAGGGGCGTGTACGAGGGTTTCTCGAGAACTAGCCTCACCTAGCTCGCTACTCGCTGGGATGGCTAGAAACTCACTCGATGGTGAGGAAGACAAAGCACACGACAGTTTACCCAGGTTCGGGCCGCTGTGAAGCATGAAACCCTACTCCTGCTTTGGTGGATTGCCTCTCGTGGAGGGTGGCGGATGAACTAGTACAACGTTTGGGTGCCTACGGAGGCTCACTAGCTCTTTCGTGGAGGAAGTATGCGAATGAGTGGATGGGTTTGGATCCACCTCTACGGTGCATCCTATCCTCCATATATAGCGGAGGCCCCGATCCTCTTCCCTTAAAGTTTTGGCCGGAAGGGATCCCACAACGGCCAATTTTGAAGGGGAACAGGGGAACATGCTCCCTCTGCCCCAAAGTTGGTCTTCGCCTGCAAAGCGACTGCTGGTGCTGCAGGAGCAGGCCCGTGGGTGACGTTCGTCCTCCTGGCGAGCGGTGGAGGCCTAGTTGCACCGGAATGGAAACCTTTGGAAGATGCCTTGGGAACCTGCGTATGCCCTTGCTCCCTTTGCACTAAAGGGGAAACTGCGCCCTCCTGTGGTCTGCCACCCGCTTGCCCTTCCTCTGCGTCACCCTTGATTCCCGAGGCCGAGCCTCCCCTCGGAATGTCCGCCGCTCCATAGGGGTCCTGGTGAGGTCTCCCGTAGGACTCGGTGCTGCTCCCCCTTGCGAGGCTTGGCCCCTCGCAAATGTCTTGCTTTGAGCGATGTTGTGCCTGCTGTTGTTCGTCTAACGATGTGGGCCAGCCTTGGCCCGCAGGCAGGCAGGTCTGGGTACCCCCATTCCTAGAACGCCAACATAGTCCACTAGTTATTAAGGATAACTTTTGACCGTTGTCCAGTAATCCACTCTTGGATTACTTTCGTACTCCTAGATAGATTCATGGCAAGGCACACATGAGGTGCGGTACGCAACATAGCATACTATAGAGCCTATGACTAAGGCATAGGAGACGACCTTCATCCTTTCTCCTTTTTCTATCGTGGTTGAGCTGTTGAGTCTTACTCAAATTCACACCTTACAACACAGCCAAGAAATCCTTCTTTGCCGATCTATTTTGAAATCCTTCAAAAACTTGTCAAGGCATGCATTTCGTTGAAACTTTTATTAGGTGTCTTAATCTATCTCTATAGATCTTGATGCTCATTGTTCAAGTAGCTTAATCTAGGTTTTCCTTCGAATAACACTTTTCAAACAACCCTATATGCTTTCGAGAAATTCTACATCATTTCCGATCAACAATATGTCAACCACATATACTAATGAGAAATTCTATGTGCTCCCACTCACTTCCTTGCAAATACAAGTTTCTCATAAACTTTGTATAAACCCAAAAGTTATCATCATCTCATCAAAGCGCATATTCCAACTCCGAGATGCTTACTCTAGTCCTTAGAGAGATTGATGGAGCTTGCATACTTGTTAGCATCCTTAGGATCAATAAAACCTTCTGGTTGTATCACATACAACCTTTCCTCAAGGAAACCATCGAGGAAAGAATGTTTTGACATCCTATATGCAAGATTTCATAAATAATGCAACAACTGCTAACATAATTCCATCAAAATTTTAGCATCGCTACGAGTGAGAAAGTCTCATCATAGTCAACTCTTTGAATTTGTCGGAAACCTCTTTGCAACAAGTCGAGCTTTCTAAATGGTGACTGTCACCATGATCGTCTGTCTTCCTTAAAAAGATCCATCTGTACTTAACAGTCTTACGACCATCAAGTAGTTCTTCCAAAGTCCACACTTTGCTTTCATACATGGATCCTCTCTCGGGTTTCATGGCCTCCAGCCATTTGTCGGAATCCGGGCCCACCATCGCTTCTCCATAGCTCGTAGGTTCATTGTTGTCTAGCAACATGACCTCCAAGACAGTATTACCGTGCCACCCTGAAGAAGCGTGTATCCTTGTCAACCTATAAGGTTTGGAAGTGACTTGATCCGAAGCTTCACGATCACCATCATTGGCTTCCACTTCAACTGGTGTAGGCGCCATAGGAACAACTTCATGTGCCTTTTTACTCTCTGGTTGAAGTGATGGTTCAATAACCTCATCAAGTTCCACCATCCTCCCACTCCATTCTTTCGAGATAAACTTTTTCTCGAGAAAGGACCCATTTCTAGAAACAAACACTTTGCTTCTAGATCTGAGATAGGAGGTATACCCAACTATCTTGGGTGTCCTATGAAGATGCATTTATCCGCTTTGGGTTCGATCTTCTCACGCTAAAACTTTTCACATAAGCTTCGCACCCCCAAACTTTTAAGAAACGACAACTTAGGTTTCTCCAAACCATGGTTCATATGGTGTCATCTCAATAGAACTACGTGGTGCCCTATTTGAAGTGAATATGGTTGTCACTAATGCTTTAACCCCAAAACGGTAGTGGTAATTTGAGAAGAGACTGTTGGGGAACGTCGCAATGGAAACAAAAAAATTCCTACGCACACGCAATACCAATCCATGGTGACGATCATCTACGAGAGGGGAGAGTGAATCTACATACACTTGTAGATCACTAAGCGGAAGCGTATATAACGCGGTTGATGTAGTGGAACATCTTCACGATCCAAATCGCTGCCCGTCCCATGATATCATCATGATCCGTCCCGCGATCCCATCACGATCCTTCCCGATCTAATGCCGAACGGACGACACCTCCGCGTTTAGCACACGTACAGCTCGATGACGATCTCCACCTTCTTGAGCCAGCAAGTTGGGCTGGAGAGGTACATGAGTTCTCTAGCATGACAGCATGGTGGTGGTGGTGGTAGAACAATTCCTGCAGGGCTTTCCCTAAGCACCGCAGAAAACTGATCTAGAGGAAGAACTACGAACTAGAGGAGAGGGTTGCACGTGGCTGAAATTGTGTCTCAAAAAACTATCAATACCTCTAGTATATATAGGAGGGAGGGAGGTGAGGAGGCAGCCTCAAACCCTCAAGGTTTGGCAAAAATTGGAGGTGGAGGAGTCCTACTCCACTCCTATTCCAAGTAGGACTCCTCCGACTTGGAATATTCCCCCTCTCCCTTTGGAAACCTTTTCCACCTTTGGGTTTTTCCCACTCAAACCTTATGGGCCTTAGTGGGAACTTATTCCAGACCACTAAGGGTTGGTTTATCTCTTCGCACAGCCCATGAGGTCCCTTGGGGCGTGACACCCCTCCCGATGGTCCCCGACACCCCTCCCGGCACTCCTAGTACACTACCGATGAGCCCGAAACTTTTCCAGTGACCAAAACAGGACTTCCTATATATCAATCTTTGTTTCCGGACCATTCCGGGACTCCTCGTGACATCCTGGATCTCATCCGGGACTCCGAACAAAACTTCGGTTACCAGCACCCATAACTCAACTATACTGAAACGTCACCGAACCTTAAGTGTGCAGACCTTGCGGGTTCGAGAACTAGGTAGACATGACCCGAGACACCTCTCGGTCAATATCCAATAGAGGGACCTGAATGTCCATATTGGATCCTACATATTCTACGATAATCTTATCGGTTGAACCTCTATGCCAAGGATTCATATAATCCCGTATACCATTCCCTTTGTCCTTCGGTATGTTACTTTCCCGAGATTTGATCTTCGGTATCCAATACCTTATTTCAATCTTGTTACCGGCAAGTATCTTTACTCGTTTCATAATACAAGATCTCGCGGCTAACTCTTTAGTCACATTGCTTGCAAGGCTTGTTTGTGATGTTGTATTACCGAGTGGGCCCCGAGATACCTCTCCGTCACACGGAGTGACAAATCCCAGTCTTGATCCATGCCAACCCAACAGACACCTTCGGATATACCTGTAGATCACCTTTATAGTCACCCAGTAACGTTGTGACGTTTGATACACACAAGGTATTCCTACGGTGTCCGGGAGTTCCATGATCTCATGGTCATAGGAACAGATACATTGACATGTAGAAAACAGTAGCAGTAAACTTACACGATCATATGCTACGTTCATAGTTTGTTCTTGTCCATCACATCATTCTCCTAATAATGTGATCCCGTTATCAAGCGACAACACTTGTCCATGGCTAGGAAACCTTAACCATCTTTGATCAATGAACTAGTCAACTAGAGGCTCATTAGGGACAGTGTTTTGTCTATGTACCCACAAATGTATTTGAGTTTCCAATCAATACAATTATAGCATGGATAATAAAAGATTATGATGAACAAGGAAATATAATAATAACTAATTTATTATTGCCTCTAGGGCATATTTCCAACAGTCTCCCACTTGCTCTAGAGTCAATAATCTAGTTCACATCACTACGTGATTTTAACGGATCTAACACCCATACAGTTCTGGGGTTTGATCACGTCTTGCTTGTGAGAGAGGTTTTAGTCAACGAGTCTGAACTCTTCAGATCCGTGTGTGCTTTACAAATATCTATGTTATCCTACAGACGCTGCTACTACGTGCCATTTGGAACTATTCCAAGTGACTACTCTACTATACGAATCCAGTTTACTACTCAAAGCTATCCAGATTAGTGTCAAAGCTTGCATCGACGTAACCTTTTACGACGAACTCTTTTATCACCTCCATAATCAATTAAAATTCCTTAGTCCACTAGTTACTAAGGATAACCGTTGACCGCTGTCCAGAAATCCATTCCTGGATCACTTTCGTACCCCTTGAAATGTTCATGGCAAGGCACCCATCTGGTGCGGTACACAACATAGCATACTATAGAGCCTATGGCTAAAGCATAGGGGACGACCTTCATTCTTTCTCTTTCTTCTGCCGTGGTCGGACTTTGAGTCTTAATCAAATTCACACCTTACAACACAGCTAAGAACTCCTTCTTTGCTGATCTATTTTGAACTCCTTCAAAAAAACTTGTCAAGGTATGCATTTCATTGAAAGTTTTATCAAGCGTCTTGATCTATATCTATAGATCTTGATGCTAAATGTTCAAGTAGCTTAATCTAGGTTTTCCTTTGAAAAACTCCTTTCAAACAACCCTATATGCTTTATAGAAATTCTACATTATTTCCGATCAACAATATGTCAACCACATATACTAATCAGAAATCCTATAGTGCTCCCACTCACTTACTTGGAAATACAAGTTTCTCATAAACTTTGTATAAACCCAAAAGCTTTGATCATCTCATCAAAGCGCATATTCCAACTCCAAGATACTTACTCCAGCCCTTGGAAGGATCCTGGAGCTCACATACTTGTTAGTATCCTTAGGATCGACAAAACCTTCTGGTTGTATCACGTATAACCTTTCCTCAAGGAAACCATCGAGGAAACAATGTTTTGACATCCATCTGCAAGATGCAACAACTTCTAACATAATTCCAACAGACTTTTAACATCGCTATGAGCAAGAAAGTCTCATCATAGTCAACTCCTTGAACTTGTCGGAAACATCTTTGCGACAAGTCGAGCTTTTCTTAATGGTGACTTTTCACCATCATTGCTTGTCTTCCTTTTAAAGATCCACATGTACTTAATAGTCTTACGACCATCAAGTAGTTCCTCCAAAGTCTACACTTTGTTTTCATACATGGATCCTCTCTCGGATTTCATGGCCTCTACCCATTAGTCGGAATTCGGGACCACCATCGCTTCTCCACAGCTCGTAGGTTCATTGTTTGTAAACAACATGACCTCCAAGACAGGGTTACCGTACCACTCTGGAGCAGTACGTGACCTTGTCGACCTACTAGGTTTGTAGTAACTTGATCTGAAGCTTCATGATCACTATCATTAGCTTCCACTTCAATTAGTGTAGGCGCCAGAGGAACAACTTCATGCGCCCTGCTACACACAGGTTGAAGCGACGGTTCAATAACCTCATCAAATTTCCACCATCCTCCCACTCAATTCTTTCGATAGAAACTCTTTCTCGAGAAAGGACCCGTTTCTAGAAAAAAACACTTTGCTTCTGGATCTGAGATAGGAGGTATACCCAACTGTTTTGGGTACTCTATGAAGATGCATTTATCCGCTTTGGGTTCGAGCTTATCAGGCTGAAACTTTTTCACATAAGCATCGCAGCCTCAAACATTTAAGAAACAACAGTTAGGTTTCTCCAAACAAAAGTTCATACGGTGTCATCTCAATGGAAATACGTGGTGCCCTATTTAAAGTGAATGCGGTTGTATCTAATGCATAAGCCCAAAATATTACAGTGGTAATTCGGTAAGAGACATCATAATATGCACCATATCCAATAGTGCATGACTATGACGTTCGGACACACCATCGCAGTATGGTGTTCGAGGTGGCATTAGTTGGAAAACAATTTTCACGTTGTCTTAAATTGTGTACCAAACTCGCAACTCAGATAATCATCTCTACGATCATATCGTAGACATTTCATCCTCTTGTCACGACAATGTTCAACTTCACTCTGAAATTACTTGAACCTTTCAATAATTCGGACTTGTGTTTCATCACGTAAATATACTAGTATCTACTCAAATCATCTGTGAAGTAAGAACAAAATGATATCCATTGCGTGCCTAAGCACTCACTGGACTGCATACATCAAAATGTATTACTTCCAATAAGTCGCTATCTTGTTCCATCTTAATGAAAACGAGGACTTCAGTCATCTTGCCCATGTGGCATGATTTGCATGTCTCACGTGATTCAAAATCAAGTGAGTCCAAACGATCCATCTGCATGGAGTTTATTCATGTGATTACACCAATAGGCATAGTTCGCATGCCTCAAATGATTCAAAATTGAGTGAGTCTCAAGATCCATCAGTATGAAGCTTCGTCATGCGGTTTACACCAATATGGCTCAAGTGTCAGTGCCACAAGTAAGTGGTACTATCATTACTACTTTGTATCTTTTGGCATCAATATTATGAACATGTGCATTACTACGATCGAGATTCAATGAACCATTCACATCGGTGCTTGACCATTGAAGGTATTATTCATCTAAACATAATAAATTTTTATTCTCTGACTTCAATGAATAACCGTATTGCAATAAACATGATCCAATCATATTCATGCTCAACGCAAACACCAAATAGCATTTATTTAGTTTCAACACTAATCCCGATGGTAGAGGGAGCATGCAATGTTGATCACATCAACCTTGAAAACACTTCCAACACATCGTCACCTCGCCTTTAGCTAGTATCCGTTTCTTCCACAGCTTTTATTTCGAGTTACTAACACTAAGCAATCTGAACCGGTATCTAATACCCCAATGCTACAAGGAGTACTAGTAAAGTACAAATCTAAATCATGCATATCCAATATACTTTTGTCGACTTTTCCAGCCTTCTTATCTACAAAGTAACTAGGGTAGTTCCGTTTTAGTGACTGTTCCCCTTATAATAGAAGCACTCAGTCTCGGGTTTGGGTTCAACCTTGGGTTTCTTCACTAGAGCAGCAACTGGTTTGTCGTTTCATGAAGTATTTCTTTTTGACCTTGCCCTACTTGAAACTAGTGGTTTTACTAACCATAAACAATTGATGCTCCAATTTGATTTCTACTTTTGCGGTGTCAAACATCGCAAATAGCTCAAGGATCTTTAAATCTATCCCTGATAAGTTTATAGTTCATCACGAAGCTGTGTAGCTTTGTGGCAGTGACTTTCGAGAACTATGTCAATCACTATCTTATCTGGAAGATCAACTCCCACTCGATTCAAGTGATTGTAGTACCCACACAATCTGAGCACATGCTCAACGATTGAGCTTTTCTCCCTTACTTTGTAGGCAAAGAATCATGTCGAAGGTCCCATACCTCTCAACACGGGCACGAGCCTGAAATCTCAATTTCATCTCTTTGAACATCTCATATGTCTCGTGACGTTCATAACGTCTTCGGTGCCTTACTTCTACGCCGTTTAAGCATTATGCACTGAACTATCATGTAGTCATCAAAACGTGTATGCTAGATGTTCGCAACATCTACAAAGTACGCTCGAGGTTTGGCACACTGAGCGGTGCATTAAGGACATAAGCCTTCTGTGCAGCAATGAAGACAATCCTCAGTTTACGGACCCGGTCCGCATAATTGCTACTATCATATTTCAATCTAAATTTTCTCTAGGAACATATAAACAGTAGAGATACAACACAAGCTACAACATAATTTGAAAGACCTTTTGACTATGTTCAAGATAATTGAGTTTAGCTAATCATATTACTAATAAACTCTCACTCAAATAGACATGCCTCTAGTCATTCGAGTGTCACATGATCCAAATCCACTAACTCAAGTTCGATCATCACGTGAGTTGAGATTAGTTTCAATGGTGAACATCTCCATGTTGATCATATCAACTATATGATTCATGCTCGACCTTTCCGTCCCTTGTGTTTCGAGGCCACGTATGTACATGCTAGGCTCGTCAAGTTTAACACGGATGTTCCACGTGCGCAACTATTTTGCACCCGTTGTATGTGAACGTAGAGTCTATCACACCCGATCATCACATGGTGTCTCAAAACGAGAAACTGTCGCAACGGTGCACAGTCGGGGAGAACACAATTTCATCTTGAAATTTAAGTGAGGATCACCTTATAATGCTACAGTCGTCCTAAGAAAAATAAGGTGCATAAAAGAATTAACATCACAAGCAAATCATAAGTGACATGATATGGCCATGAACTTGTGCTTCTTGATCTCCATCACCGAAGCACCGACATGATCTCCATCGTCACTAGCGCCGCACCATCATCTCCATCATTGTGCTTCCATCGAGGTTGTCGCGCTAACTATGTTGTTACTACTAAAGCTACTGCCTAGCGATATAGCAAGAGCATCTACAAGAGCAAAAATAAATTTAAAGACAACCCTATGGCTCCTGTCGGTTGTCGTAGCATTGACGTGCAAGTCGATATTTAACTATTACAACATGATCATCTCATACATCCAATATATCATATCATGTCTTTGGCCATATCACATCACATGCATACCCTGCAAAAACAAGTTAGACGTCCTATAATTTGTTGTATTTTACGTGGCTTCTATGGGTATCTACTATGATCGTATCTTTTGTGTTCTACTCGAGATGTCATCTACGCATGAACATAGCTCTAATACCACTATGGAGGAACGTAGCATGGGAAACAAAAAATTCCTACACACACGCAATACATATCATGGTGATGATCATCTACGAGAGAGGAGATCGGATCCACATACCCTTGTAGGTCACTAAGCGGGAAGCGTTAATAAATGCGGTTGATGTAGTCGAACGTCTTCTTGATTTAAATCACAGTCGTCCCATGATCCGTCTCGATCTAGCACCAAATGGACGGCACCTCCGCGTTAAGCACACGTATAGCTCGATGATGATCTCTGCCTTCTTGATCCAGCAAGAGGGGGCGGAGAGGTAGATGAGTTCTCCGGCAGCGCGACGGCATGATGGCGACAGTGGTGGAGCTATTTTGACAGGGCTTTGCCTAAGCACCGCTGAACTAGACTAGAGGAGAAAACGATTTAGATGAGGTAGAGAGAGCACGTGGCAATTAGGGTTCACCCTCACCTCTAAAACCTCTAGTATATATAGGAGGAGAGGTGGAAGCCTTGGCCCGTACTCCTAGGAGGTTCGGCCGAACCAAGACAAGGGAGGAATCGACCTCCCACAAGGGAGGTGGAATCCTATTAGGACTCCTTCTAGTTTGGCCCTTTTGCCTTATTCCTCCACTCGAGCTGCATGGGCCTTTAGGGGAGGCTTCAACCAGCCCACCAGGGGCTGGTATGCCTCCTCTTATAGCCCATGAAGCCCTTGGGTCGTCACACCCCTCCCGGTGGTCCCCCGGTACCCTCCACACACTCCCGGTACACTACCGATGAGCCAGAAACTTTTCCGGTGTCCAAAACATGACTTCCTATATATCAATCTTTACCTCTGGACCATTCCAGAGCTCCTCGTGATGTCCTGGATCTCATCCGGGACTCCAAAGAACCTTCAGTCACCAGCACCTATAACTCAACTATATCGAAACGTCACCGAACCTTAAGTGTGTAGACCCTCGGGTTCGAGAACTATGTAGACATGACCCGAGACACTCCCCGGTCAATAACCAATAGCGGGACCTGTATGCCCATATTGGCTCCTACATATTCTACGAAGATCTTTATTGGTTGAACCTCTATCTAAAGGATTTAGTTAATCCCGTATGCTCTTCCCTTTGTCCTTCAGTATGTTACTTGCCCGCCGTGATTCGATCGTCCGTATGTCCATAACTAGTTCAATGTCGTTACCGGCAAGTCTCCTTACTCGTTCTGTAATACAAGATCATGTGACTAACTCCTTAGTCACATTGCTTGCAAGGCTTGTTGTGATGTTGTATTACCGAGTGGGCCCCGATATACCTCTCCGTCATACGGAGTGACAAATCCCAGCCTCGATTCACGCCAACCCAACACACACTGTAACACCCCCAAAATCGGGTTATTGATTTTTGTGCTGTTATTCCTTCCTAGCTTTTCTCTCCCAGATTTTTTCCTCTGGAATTTGGAAAATGGCCAGGTGAACCCAGTCTATCCTCAACCTCTCCGTTCTTTTCCCATGTCCTTGTGCCAGTTTGTCCTTGTTGAGTAAACTCTGAACCTCTTGGAAACCTTAGCTCCGAAATATTGGAACTGGGAACCCTGTTCGTGTGTTTTCAAAGGAGCCATCATTTCCCTTGCTCTGTTGATCCTCCAAGTCTTCCCAGAGATCATCATTCCCTCATAGACCCCATATGTGCAAAAATATTGCCAAGTCCTATGCAATCTTTCCCCTTTGGAATTAATTCCTGCTTCTACTTGTGTGAGGAATTAAATCTTGGAATATAGCTATCCATCTCCAATGCTCATGAAAACTTGTAGAGGTATTCTTTGTGATCCTATTGAGCTCCCATAAAATATTGGCCATCATAGAATAAAGGAAAATTGCATTTTCCTATTTTATGCCAATATAGCATTTTTGGGCATTTCCAAAGGAACTACCATTTTGGTAGCTAGGAAAAATCTCAAATAATTTTTGAAGCTTGTCATATCCATATAACCATCATTTCCATCAAAAGACCAAGTTCCCCATTCAAAAATTGAGCACAATATCCCTTTGCAAATTCTGTCCAGATCTTCTATTTGTAAAGGAAGTGCTTGATTCCTTGTTTCCCCTTGAGTTGAAATTTGGCAGAGTGGTTCATTATGTTAAATCATCTTTGTCCACCAAAATTTAGCCCATTTCATCATCCCATTCTTCCCCAGCAAATTATTTAAGATCCTGTCCAGAATGAAGCTTTGTGAAGGAAGTACCATTTATAATTGTGCAAATGGTATGAATCTTTGCCAGTGCCTTCATACGCCTAAATCACGAGTCTCCTCCAATTTTCAGCCATTTCCATTTAGCCATTTGACCCCAGCAAAAACTTCTTCATTTCTAGTCAGTATGCCAAGTTACAAAGGAAATATCCCATAGGTTTATTGGATTAAGCTGAATTTTGGCCAGTATAGTGAACTTAGTGAGTGGTCACCCTCAGTCGAATATCATTCCAAGAGGTGCACTGTGGTGGTGACACCACAACACAAACACCTTGCTGTTGGAGACTATTTGACTTTGATGTGGTCACCTCATTGCTCCCCAGTGGTGTGTGTTGTGTCATTTCACCTTAGAACTGTATGTAGATAAGCCTAGACAAGGTTCGAAATCTAGAGGGGCAAGGCAAGGCCATGGCAACGTGGTGACCATGGGCAGAGCATGCCAAAACAGAGCTCTGTGCGTTTGAATTGACGTAAGCTCGATCACAGTGGATTCTATCTTGTCTTGAGGTGTCGGCAAGATCCCCACTGCTCTCCCGCACACTCTAGAGCTCTCTCCCCCTCGATTCCTTGCCAAGGAAGCCGCTTCCATGGCCCCGAAGCTTCGGTCGTCGTCGTAAAGCTTCGGTCACCACCGTGAATCTTCCTTCTGAGGGTATTTAAGCGTGCCTCGAGCCCCTCCTGTTGAGCAGCAAGTTCCCGCAGTCTCATCCCCCCTCCTAATTGAGCTCCTAGAGCTCTCCATGTCCTCAATGGCGGAAACCTCTCGTCGGACCTTCATGGCGATGTCAGCCCTAGGGTCCTCCCCCTCTCCCCTCCCCACGGTCAGAGCCCCTCCTAGCTGTGGTGAAGCCGCCGCCGCCCTCCGCTTCTCCCGGGAAGCCCCGAGGCACCGGCGCCACGGGCGCCCGTCGGCCACCACGTCTCCTACCGCCGCGGTAGTGCTGTGGGTCGCCTCCGGCCACCCTGAGACCACCCTCGGGTGCGGCGAGGGGCGCCCGACCGCCTCGGCCCGCCGGCCGGCGCTCCCGTGGCCGCCAGTCGCCAGCTGATCGGCGGTCGATCTCCTCTGCTCCAACGCTGAGAGGAAGGAAAAAGCGTCGGGTAGGAGAGAGGAAGGAGAGGAGAGGAGAGAGAAAGAGGGGTGGTGCCCAGGTGTAAGTGAGAGAGAGGAGGTCAACACCTGGGCCCGCGCGTTTTAAGTGAAATAACCAGTGCACTTTCGGTTTAAAGAAAGCGTATTTTCCGAAATACGCTTTCTGTTTCAGCCCAGCCGGCCAAACCGCTTAGGTTGTGAACGTTCACTCGCTAAAGACTGAAATGAACAGATTCTGGTTATTTCACCGCTTAACGAATGAACGTGCATAACTTTTCGACGTAGCTCCGATTGAGGTAAAACCAGCGCACACGCCTTCGTCTCGTCGAGCCCATTTTGATAGTATCATTTTCATAATGTGTTTGCACAGTAGAAATGACCATTTTGCCCTTGCCTTTGTTGGACCTTCCGAGAGGGAAACCCTCTCCCGCAAAGCTTTCCGGTGTGTTATTGCGCTTCTTCCCGGAGTATTCGTCGACCCCCGGGCAAGCCAACCTCTTACAATGAGCTCCGGACCTGCGTGATAACTTTTCTTGCACTTTGTGTGTTTCTCTGTATCACCGCTTAGCCTGCATTTGCATATAACTGTGATGACATTAATATAGTTCCTAGTATTGCTTTTCATCCAACATACGCCCTCACATGTTGCTCTTGCATATTTAATAATGCTTATATCCGAGTACATAGTGAGGTGTTGTGTGTGACACTTACAAACCCTTGCTCGCATTTTCTTCAATACTGGCACCATGCTTGAGTCTATGTTGTTTCCGGCCGTCCGGGGTGGATGCCAATTTTTTTATATTTATTTTGCCAGCAGTTGTCTCGTGTTCTGTGCTGTTTTTTGGCCGTCGCGGGCAAATGTTGAAATTCTCTCCGTAGCGGTGACCCTATGCTCTGAGCTGTGCTTCGGTTGTCTTAGGGTACTGCTACCTTCTTCTTATCAACACCGCCTCATGCTCTGAGTTGCTTTCTAGCCGTCTTGAGTCAGAGTTGAGTTATTCCGGTAACGTCCCAGATCTGCGTTGTAAAGACTGTTCTGGTGGCTACCGATTTATTTGCTGATTTTACGCGAGGGTTCCGAAGGTCTCACTTATAGCCATAATCTGTAAAGTAATAGTTTGCTATATATGCTATACTGTTGAGATTACTGTCTATGATTACTTTGTGTTTTATCCGACAGTTTAGGAATGTAGTTTAACAGTAGTGGCTTAATCTTATTGATTATCGGATTGCGGTGACATCGTAGCGTCAGCTATGACAGATAATATTCAAGGCAAGATACCTAGTTGGTTGATCAGAGTCACCTGTCCGGGCCCATCCGCACAACCACCTCTTGCCGATATGGGACGGCTGTGACTTGAGCTGATCGCGTGATCTCTCACCGGTACGTCCAAAGAGGGAGGGTTATGCATGCACGCTACCCCGATCAGGTAGGCGGTGATAATCCTGTGAGCCCAGTTAAGTTGAGTTGGGTACCCGTCCCCGGTTTGGACAGTTTTGTTTGGCAAGATGGTGGCAGGTGTCATGAGGACACATGGCCACCCAGGGCAGGACTTCGGAAGGGAGTGATTGCCAGTGGTACGTTGAGAGAGTCACGGGTCATGAAAGTCTGGTTGGAGCAATGCTGGTCCACCGGAATGGGATCACAAGGTTAGTGCTCCAGAGTATGGGTAAAGTGTGCAACCTCTACAGAGTGTCAAAACTATTCGAATAGCCGTGTCCACGGTAATGGACAATCCGATCAGACCTCAGTAGATGGTCAACCATGTCAGTATTAGTAATGATGGAAGAACTCGTCTCATGTGAACATCAGAGGATGTTGTGTTAGCCAAGAGAAGGCTACATGATGAATGGTCAGATGACTGTGTGATGTGATCCGTTCAGATTGGACTACGAGTATGTCGAGGGTTGTGGTACAACCCAGAAGAGAGCAAATTGATATTTGGTAACAGTAAGCTGGTTAAGTAATTGTTGTGATCTTTTCCATGCTAGTAGATGTTTAGTCCATGTCATGCTATGCTTGATTTATATGTTTCCTGTTAATCCCATGCCATGCTTAGAATAGCTATTATATAATCATTGTGCTTGCGTTGTTACATGCTTGTTTGGATGCCATGTATTTGGTTGTCTTGCGAGTACATTCAAAGTACTAACCTGGCCTTGCACGTGGTCAGTTGCAGGAGAAGACTCGTCGTGCTAGATCATAACCAAGCCAGTCCTGCGAGTTATGGAGCCCAGCCAGGGACGTCGATGCCGCTGTATCAAGACCTTTGCTGCCATTTAGCTAGCCTTGGAGTCATGTGATATTTGTTGTAAGCAACAGTATTGTAACACTCCATCATATTAATAAAGCCATATTTGCCTGGAATTTCTGTATCGTGTCTTTGGTGTGCGTCTGGTCTTATCCTGGGGACGGACGTATGTCAGCCCACTATTGGGGTGCCACAAGACTTGGTATCAGAGCTAGGCTAGCTATAGGTTACCCTATCACCTAGACCACCTTAGGATCGACCAGTAGTAAGCCTGATAGATTTGACCCGTCTCTGGCATCCAACATGGCCACTATTGACAAATAGATGGCGCAGTCGGAATAGACGTATCCCTACCCAATTGTCCGCCCACCTAGCCACTCTAGATTGGACGTGACCCTACCCAGTTGTTGGTCGTGCAGTGTATATCCTACCCGGCACGAGAAGGATCTACGCCATCTTGGTGTGTTCCAGCCCGACTGCCTATTTAAACCTTTCCCACTTTTGTGCCGTAGCTCTCCCCACCCAGTAAGCCGGAGCCTTGCAAGAGAACCCAGACCAGTATCCCCAAACCAGCAGCCATGGCTAGTTCCTCCAAGACACCCACTTTCCACAGCCGAACCCTAGCCAAAGTTTATGTTGGCTTCCCGCCCATCCTTTCTAGTATGCTCTCCCGAGCCTTTGGCCTTAGTAAGCCCCCAGTGTATTTGGTGTTCCAGTCGGAACCCATCCCCCATCTTTTCCGCTTTTATGCAAAGGTCCATATCAACCCAGGGCCAGCGGCTGATGGGAAACCCACGAGTATTCGTGGCCATCCCATGCCCACTCTTGAGTTGGTTGTCCAGATAGCCGCTGCGGAACCTATCACCCGTCTTCGGCTTCAGTTTCCGCAAGTGGCGGAGATGCAGGAGCTTCGCTATTGTCCCCCTGCATCAGACTCAGGCTGCAATTCCTCCGGCACAGTCAAAGATGTAGACCCAGCAATAGCTTGGCTGATCCAGTTTGCTGCTGCCCAGGGATTATTGCTCTTCGGCATTCTTAAAGAGCTCAAGGCCGTGGATCAGGACGCCACGCGGGTTGTTGCGGAAGCACACCGTGCGGCCCATCAAGTGGAGCCCCAGTCAACCCAGTCCCTATTGCCAGGCTCAGTGCCACCTTCGCAGCTGGTACTGCCCTCGCAACCCGTGGACCCATATCCGCCCGGGGACATCCACCGTAACTCCATTCTGGGAGCGATCAGGCGACTTCGTCGTCGGGATGTGTTTCGTCAAGCTCCCTTTGCAGCTCCAGCAGTTGAGTCCCAACCCATAGAAGTGCCCGAAGACCTAGACAAGACTTGGCTTAGCCTTCGTCCCCCAGGGAAGCCCCAGCAGGAGTAAGCCCATTGGTGGCTTCGACAGTGAACGAAGCCAGAAGATGCCGCGTGTAGGTGTGCTCCGAAGACTGTTTCTTCACCCGCAGATAGGATTAGGACGTTGTTGTTTGGAGTGCGTTGTTGGTAGCCGCCCAGTAAGGCCGTGTATTGTTGTACTGCTTGCACGTGTGTGCTGTTGTAATGATATTAATAAAGCCATATTTTCCTGGAATTTCTGTATCATGTCTTTGGCGTGCGTCCGGTCTTATCCTGGGGACAGACGTGTGTCGGCCCTCTATCGAGGTGCCACAGATACCTTCGTAGATAACTATAGAGCACCTTTATAGTCACCCAGTTAGTTATGACGGTTGATACACACAAGGAATTCCTTCGGAGTCCAGGAGTTGCATGATCTCATTGTCATTGGAATAGATACATTGACATGCAGAAAACAGTAGCAATAAACTGACACAATCATATGCTACATTCATAGTTTGGGTCTTGTCCATCACATCATTCTCCTAATGATGTGATCCCATTATCAAGTGACAACCCTTGTCTATGGCCAGGAAACCTTGACCATCTTTGATCAATGAGCTAGTCAACTAGAGGCTCACTAGGGACAATGTGTTGTCTATGTATCCACACTTGTATTTGAGTTTCCATTTAATACAATTCTAGTGTGGATAATAAACGATTATCATGAAGAAGTAAATATAATAATAACTAATTTATTATTGGCTATAGGGCATATTTCCACACTTCATATCTCAAAACTATATGCAAGGAATCAAACTTATCATCGTATTCAATGCACTTAATATGGGTGTTTTTATTATATCCCTCTTGGATGCCCATTATAAGTGAAGTACTAGAGCAACATTGCCTAGCTCAAAAGATATAAGTGAAGCACATAGAGTATTCTAATAAATTCATGATTCAACGTGTCTCTCTCAAAAGATGTGTGCAGTAAGGATGATTGTGGCAAACTAAAAAGCAAAGACTCGTATCATACAAGACGCTCCAAGCAAAAAACATATCATGTGGTGAATAAAAATATAGCCACAAGTAAATTTACCGATGGATTGAAGACGAAAGAGGGGATGCCTTCTAGGGCATCCCCAAGCTTAGGCTCTTTGGTATCCTTGAATATGGCCTGGTGTGCCCTGGGCATCCCCAAGCTTAAGATCATGCCATTCCTTATTCCATAGTCCATCAAATCTTTACCCAAAACTTGAAAACTTCACAACACAAAACTCAACAAAAATCTCATGAGATCTGTTAGTATAAGGAAAATAAATCACCACTTTAGGTACTGTTGTGAACTCATTCTTTATTTATATTGGTGTAATATTTTCTATATTCAAACTTCTCCATGGTTTATGCCCCCGATACAAACCATAGATACATCAAAATAAGCAAACAACACAAAGAAAACAGAATCTATCAAAAACATAACAGTGTGTAGCAATCTATAGACTTGGAATACTTTTGTAACTATAAAAATTCTGAAAAATTAGGACAATCAGGAAATTTGGATATCAATCTTGTGTAAAAATTAAAATCAAAAGCACGTTCCACTGAATTTACAAAATTCCTGGAGTGAGAGTGAAAGTTTACGTATTTTAGCAAAATCAACTCACAAACACCGTAGACCATCAGAAAGGTCTTAGTTGGCTCAAATAGTAATTAAAACAAGAATACACAATTATTGTAGAGGTAATAATGTGTGCAGCACTCAAAAACAAAAGCAAAAACAAGAGCATAAAAATAAAATTGGGTTGCCTCCCAACAAGCGCTATTGTTTAACGCCCCTAGCTAGGCATAATGCAATAGATCTAGGTATTGTCATCTTTCGTATGCAACTACTCAATTGCACACTTGTAAACCCGCGGAGATCCTTTGGTTTTATCAATAATCATACTCCTAGGAGAGAAATCCAGAAATTCACTTGTAGCAATAGGTTCCCTAACAATATCGAAGCTAGGATGAACATTTATCATCTTAAGATCTCCATCCCCTTTTCTAGAGGATTCACCCTTATTTTTAGGAACATAAAAAAACTTGGCACTCTTAGCAGGAGGAAATTTTTGAGTGGTTTGAATAGAGGCAAAAGCGGAACCCAAGTTGGTCAGAATGTCCTCTAGCTTTCCAATTCTAGAAGAATCTTGATCCAGTTTTTCATTAACTATGGGTCCCTTTCCCCTAAGGTTTTTTAGAGTAACTCCTACCTTGGATCCATATATAGTAATATGATTATGAATATTTTTGTCCAAGTTTTCGATGAGCTGTATGGTAGGAACTTTATTTTCAATAGTATCAAACCTTCACATCACATGTCCCAAAGTTAAGATTGTTTCATTAACCATGAGTGGGTGTGTGTTGGAAATATACCCTAGAGGCAATAATAAATTGGTTATTATTATATTTCCATGTTCATGCTAATCGTTTATTATCCATGCTATAATTGTATTGATTGGAAACCGAAATACATGTGTGGATACATAGACAAAACACTGTCCCTAGTTGACTGGCTGATTGATCAAAGATGGCTAAGGTTTCCTAGCCATAGACAAGTGTTGTCGCTTGATAACAGGATCACATCATTAGGATAATGATGTGATGGACAAGACCAAACTATAAACATAGCATATGATCGTGCCAGTTTATTGCTACTGTTTTCTGCAAGCCAATGTATCTGTTCCTATGACCATGAGATCATGCAACTCCCGGACACTGAAGGAATACCTTGCATGTATCAAACGTTGCAACGTTACTAGGTGACAATAAAGGTACTCTACAGGTATCTCCGAAGGTGTCTGTTGGGTTGGCATGGATCAAGACTGGGATTTGTCACTCCGTGTGACGGAGAGGTATCTTGGGGCCCACTCGGTAATACAACATCACAAGAAGCCTTGCAAGCAATGTGACTAAGGAGTTAGTCACGGGATCTTGTATTACAGAATGGGCAAAGAGACTTGTTGGTAATGATATTGAACTAGGTATGGAGATACCGAAGATCGAATCTCGGGCAAGGAACATACCAAAGGACAAAGGGAACAACATACGGGATTAACTGAATCCTTGACATAGAGGTTCAATCGATAGAGATCTTCGTAGAATATGTAGGAGCCAATATGGGCATCCATATCGCGCTATTGGTTATTAATCAGATAATGACTCCATAGTTCTCG
This sequence comes from Hordeum vulgare subsp. vulgare, assembly GCF_904849725.1. Taxonomy (NCBI): domain Eukaryota; kingdom Viridiplantae; phylum Streptophyta; class Magnoliopsida; order Poales; family Poaceae; genus Hordeum; species Hordeum vulgare. Next base: position 410,426,530 of record NC_058523.1, read on the forward strand.
AACCCGTAGGGTGTGCACACTTAAGGTTCAGTGATGTTTCGGTATAGTTGAGTTATAGGTGTTGGTAACCAAATGATGTTCTCAGTCCTGGATGAGATCCTGGACATCATGAGGAACTCCGGAATGGTCTGGAGGTAAAGATTGATATATAGGAAATCCTCTTTTGGTCACCGAAAAAGTTTCGGGCTCATCGGTAGTGTACCGGGAATGCCGGGAGGGTACCAGGGGACCATCGGGAGGGGTGTGACGACCCAAAAGACCTCATGGGCTGTGGGAGGAGTCAAACCAGACCCTAGTGGGCTGGCCGAACCAACCACTAAGGCCCATGCGGCTAGGGGTGGGAAAAACCCAAAGGTGGAAAGGGTTTCCAAAGGGAGAGGGTGAATATTCCAAGTGGGAGGAGTCCTAGTTGGAGTAGGATTGGAGTAGGACTCCTCCACCTCCAATTTCGGCAAAACCTTGTGGGTTTGAGGCTGACTCCTCCCCTCCCTCCCTTCTATATATAATAGAGGATTTAGAGGGGAGAGCTAACCCTAATTGCCACGTGCTCCCTCTACTTCTCTCTAGATGTGTTTCTCCTTTGGTCTAGTTTCAGCGGTGCTTAGGCGAAGCCCAGCTGGATTAGTTCACCACCACCACCACGCTGCTGTGCTAGAGAACTCATCTATCTCTCCGCCCCTCTTGCTGGATCAAGAAGGCGGTGATCGTCATCGAGATGTACGTGTGCTTAACGCGGAGCTGCCGTCCGTTCGTCACAGATGGATCATGATGAGATCACGGGACGGGTTGCGATTTGGATCGCGAAGATGTTCCACTACATCAACCGTGTTATATACACTTCCGCTTAGCGATCTACAGGGGTATGTAGATTCACTCTCCCTTCTCGTAGATGATCATCACCATGGATAGGTATTGCGTGTGCGTAGCAAATTTTTTGTTTCCCATGCTATGTTCCCCAAAGTGGCATCATGAGCTAGGTTCATGCGTAGATGATATCTCGAGTAGAACACAAAAGAGTTTGTTGGCGTTGATATTCGATTTGATGCCCTACTTATTATTTTCTTAATTGAGCGGTATTGTTGGATTGAAGCGGCCCGGATGAACATTACTCGTACGCTTACGAGAGACCGGTTTCGTCGACAGACATGCAACTTGTTGCATAAAGATGACTGGCGGGTGTTTGTTTCTTCGACTTTAGTTGAATTGGATTTGATTGAGGCGGTCCTTGGAGAAGGTTAAATAGCAATTTTTATATCACCGTTGTGGCTTTGCGTAAGTAAGAAGCGATCATACTAGATACCCATAGCAGCCACGTAAAATTTGCAACAACAAATTAGAGGACGCCTAACTTGTTTTTGCAGGGTATGCATGTGATGTGATATGGAGAAAGACATGATATGATATATTGGATGTATGAGATGATCATGTTGTAATATTTAAATATCGACTTGCACGTCGATGCTACAACAACCGACAGGAGCCATAGGGTTGTCTTTAAACTAACGTTTGTGGTTGCAGATGCTTTTACTATATCGCTAGGTTGTAGCTTTAGTAGTGATGGCATAGATAGCACAACCTTGATGGCGGTATAATTATGGATACTATGGTGCGGCGCTAGTGACGATGGAGATCATGCCAGTGCTTTGGTGATGGAGATCAAGAAGCACAAGTTCATGGCCATATCATGTCACTGATGATTTGCATGTGATGTTAATCCTTGTATGCACCTTATTTTTCTTCGGAAGACAGTAGCATTATAAGGTGATCCCTCACTAAAATTTCAAGATGAAATTGTGTTCTCCCCTAGTATGCACCATTGCGGCAGTTCTTCGTTTCGAGATACCACGTGATGATTGGGTGTGATAGACTCAACGTTCACATACAACGGGTGCAAAATAGTTGCACACGCGGATCACTCGGGTTAAACTTGACGAGCCTAGCATGTACAGACATGGCCTTGGAACACAAGAGACCGAAAGGTCGAGCATGAATCATATAGTTGATATGATCAACATGGAGATGTTCACCATTGAAACTAATCTCGACTCACGTGATGATCGGACTTGAGTTAGTGGATTTGGATCATGCGCCACTCGAATGACTAGAGGGATGTCTATTTGAGTGGGAGTTCTTAAGTAATATGATTAATTGATCTCATTATCATGAACATAGTCAAAATGTTTTTAAAAATTATGTTGTAGCTTGCGGTGTAGCTCTACTGTTTTGATATGTTCCTAGAGAAAATTTAGTTGAAAGATGAGTTAGTGATGGGTACTTGGTAGGCTTGATCTTGCTATGTATCCTCCCCAACAACGGCGCCAGAACTCCTTCTTGCTACTTCTTGAGCTTGTGTTGGTTTTCCCTTGAAGAGAAAAGGGTGGTGCAGCAAAGTAGATAATTATTTCCCTCGGTTTGTTGAGAACCAAGGTATCAATCCAGTAGGAGGAACAAGTAAGGCCCCAATCTTCGCACCTACACAAACAATCAAACACATGCACCCAACACTAAAAAGGGGTTGTCAATCCCTTCACGGTTACTTGCAATAATGAGATCTGATAAAGATAGATATAAAAGATTGCTGAAATAAAAAGTAAAACAAAAGTAAATAAATGGCAGCAAGCTATTTTTGGTATTTTTGGTTTATAGATCTGAAAATATTATATGGAAAATAGACCCGGGGGCCATAGGTTTCACTAGAGGCTTCTCTCATGAAGGAAAATAATACGGTGGGTGAACGAATTACTGTTGAGCTATCAATAGAAAAGCGAATAATTAGGAAGATATCCAAGGCAATTATTATGCATATAGGCCTCACGTCTGTGTCCACTAGACAAAAACGATTCTGCATCTACTACTATTACTCCACACATCGACCGACTCCTGCCTGCATCTAGAGTATTAAGTTCATGAAGAACAGAGTAACACATTAGGTAAGATGACAGGATGTAGAGGGATAAACTCAAGCAATATGATGAAAGCCCCATATTTTTATCATCGATGGCAACAATGCAAATACATGCCTCGCTACCCCTACTTTGTCACTGGGTGAGGACACCACAACATTGAACCCAAAACTAAGCACTTCTCCCAATGCAAGAATTACCAATCTAGTTGGACAAACCAAACCAATAACTCGAAGGGACTTCCAAAGATATGAAATCACGCATATAAGAATTCAGAGAAGACTCAAATAATATTCATAGATAATCTGAAAATAAACCCACAAGTCATCGGATCTCGACAAACACCTCGCAAAATAGTATTACATTGGATTGATCTCCATGAAGATCATGAATAACATGGTATTGAAGAACAAAGAGAGAGAAGAAGCCATCTAGATACTAGCTATGGACCCGAAGGTGTGTGGTGAACTACTCACGCATCATTGGAGGGGGCAATGGAGTTGATGTAGATGCCCTCCATGATTGATTCCCCCTTCGGCAGATTACCGAAAAAGGCTCCAAGATTGGATATCACGGGAACAGAGGCTTTCGGCGGCGGGAAAGTATTTTTTGTTGCTCTTCTGGTATCCAGGGAATATTTGGGAATTTATTGGCCAAAGAATAGGGTTAGGAGGGATGTCGTGGGGCCACAAGCCAGGCCCCCCTAGGGCGCGCCCCTATGGCTTGTCGCCACACGGCGGCTCTCCTAACTTCATCTCCAAGTTTTCTGGGTTTCTATTGGTCCAAGAAGAATCATTCCGAAGATTTTATTCTATTTGCACTCCATTTAATATTCCTTATCTGCAATACTCAAAAACAAGGAAAAAACAGAAACTAGCACTAGGCTCTAGATTAATAGGTTAGTCCAAAACATAATATAAAATAGCATATTAATGCATATAAAACATCCAAAACAGATAATATAATAGCATGGAACTATAAAAAATTATAGATACATTGGAGACGTATCAAGCATTCCCAAGCTTAATTCCTGCTCGTCCTCGAGTAGGTAAATGATGAAAACAGAATTTTTGATGTAGAATGCTACCTAACATATTTATCCATGTAATATTCTTTATTGTGGCATTAATATTCAAATCCATAAAATTAAAACAAAAGTCTAATATTGACATAAAACAGAAATACTTCAAGCATACTAACAAGGCAATTGTGTCCTTTCGAAATAATATGGCCTTAGAAAGTTATCCCTGCAAAATCATATGGTCTAGCTATGCTCCATATTCCCCGATGATAATATAATAGCATGGAACAATCAAAAATTATAGATACGTTGGAGACGTATCATTGAACCACTGCAGTCTTCGGCATCTCGATGGCATTCCTCGCCTCAACCTCGACCAAGGTGTTTCCATGGATGGGAAGCGACTCCACGTTACGGGTGGAAGCCAACATATTATCAACAGGGTTTCCAAGGTGACCCTGTAGTGTCCGGAACCGCTGAGTCAGCGACCGTGCAGGTGGAGGATGAGCCGGATCAACCTCTCGGTCAGTCTGTCGGTTGGGTCCTGCTCCACCCCCAACGTGCATGGGCTATCAACAAGCGAACCGGGTCAAGATCAACTGGAAGCCGAGTCTGGTGTCTCCTCTGGTGTACCGCATCGGAGGCATTTCGACGATGTTCCAGTTGCCAAGCCTCTGCCTTCAAGCGCTCCGACTCATTATTGATTCGAGCCTGCAGTTCTGCCATCCGGGTGTTCTCGACGTCAATCTCCCACTGCACTTTAGCCATCTCCTCATGAAGCTTTGTTAGCTCCGCATTGATATCCTCCTCATTTTCGGCAGTAACTGGTGTTGCCACAAGTTTCGTCATCTCCCCCATCAGATCCATCATGGCCTGAATCGGCGTCTTGCCAAACCCACTAGCTCCATTGGTGGTGGCTGCTCCTCGCTGATCTTGAGCCAGCGCGGCCCCTACCATGTAGATGGTGACCTTGCGGGGCGGCTCTTATATTTCTTCTGATATTTCTGCCTCGGGGAAGCTGCCAAGCCTCCCATCATAGAGGGGTAGATCTACTCTGTGTCTCCCATGGACGACTCGCCATCAGAATTACCAGGGTATCTCCGCCGGCTCATCTGTGAGGTTGGTCCCTTGCGTGAAGCCGACGAAGACGTGACCCCGCCTGACTTGATGCTAGGTGGGTTGAGCAAGTCGAGCCGGCTTGACGATGTCGGTGCAGATGTCCGGCTCGGGGATAGATGCATCAATTCTACCAATGAAGACGTGCATCTTGCCGAAGGGGGCCCGGTAACCAGACTCAATTGAATCAACCTCCGGACCCCATCTCGAATTGTCGATGTAGCACTTTCCACGGCGGCTCTTGGTCATCACACCAACCGCGTAGCTCCCGAACCCTGGAAGGGCTCCCTTTGAGAACTCAATTCCATCGTGTGATAGCCCCATGGTGGGCTCCAATTGTCATGGTTTTTTCATGAAAAATATCCTCGTGGAAAGGACTTAGTGATGAGGCCACCGCAACTACGTGGCAACTCAAAGGGGTTGATCGGGAATGAGAGAAAAGTTTACCCAGGTTCGGTCCCTCCAATGGAGGTAAAGCCTACGTCCCGCTTTCTGTGTATTGATGATGAAATCGATTACAAGGGAGCAAATTCGCTTAACCTAGCTCTCGATGTATTGTAACTTAAGTCTATTGGCCCTAGAGACTCGCCTTTATATACAGGTCGAGACCCTAAGTTTACAAGAGTCCGAGTCACGTTATGATTCATGACCCGATATGTCTCTAACTCGCCTTGCTCCTTAAGCAAGGAAACTGTTGGTGACCTTCTTCTTCGTGGGCCTTAAGCCGCCATCTTCATGTCCTAGGCCATGAACGGGCCCATCTTAGTGACCCGCCTTGCTTCTCTAGTCCTGAACGTCAGGGCTTATCTTGGCCCCGAATATTGAGTCACCATAATAGTAACGCGGCCCAATAGTGCGGGTTATATAATAGAGTTATATCTCCAACACACACCCCGAATGGGCACAAATCATTTCTTGGTAGCGAAGATGTTTTCGCCTAAGGAAAAAAACCCGGCCCCGAGTGAGGACAAAATCCACGCTCGGGGACTTAGCTACGAACCAGCTTTCACCTAATTTAAAATGGATCCAAATGTAGCAAGCTCTTCATTCGGTCGCCAACATGAACAGAACAATCATTCCCTTGTAGTGAACCTGCTTTTGCCTAAGGAACAAAAACAGGCTCGAGTGAGGACAACCTCCATGCTTGGGGACTTAGATGCGAACCAGCTTTCACCTAAGTTAAAACGGTTCTGAATGTAGCAAACTCCTCATTCAATTGCCAAGATGAACAGAACAATCATTTCGTGGTAGCGTGCCTGTTTTCGCCTAAGGAACAGAAACTGGCCCCGAGTGAGGACAACCTCCACGCTCGGGGACTTAGCTGCGAACCAGCTTTCGCCTAAGTTAAAACGGCTCCGAATGTAGCAAGCTCTTCATTTGGATGCCAAGATGAATAGAACAATCATTTATAGGTAGTGGACATGTGTTCGCCTAAGGAACAAAAACCGGCCCCGGGTGAGGACAACCTCCACGCTCAGGGACTTAGCTGCGAACCATCTTTCACCTAAGTTAAAACGGTTCCGAATATAGCAAGCTCTTTATTAGGTCGCCAAGATGAACAAATCCATCCCGAGTGAGGATAAATCCCACACTCGGGGGTTTAGCTGCGAACCAGCTTTCGCCTAAGTCAAAAAACAATCCCGAGTGAGGACAACTTCCACACTCGGGGGCTTAGCTGCGAACCAGCTTTCGCCTAAGTAAAAAACGATCCCGAGTGAGGACAACTTCCACACTCGGGGGATTAGTTGCGAACCATATTTCACCTAAGTAAAAAACCATATCGAGTGAGGACAACTTCCACATTGGGGGCTTAGTTGTGAACCAGCTTTCGCCTAAGTTAAAAACTATCCTGAGTGCGGACAACTTCCACACACGGGGACTCGAATGTGAACCAGCTTTCGATTGAGTAAAAGTGGCCCCGAATAAAGACAACCAAACAAATAAGATCCAAACTCAAATATGGATAAACAAAACCAAGTTCAGCAAAAAGCTCACATAAGAGAGAGCTCAAGGCTCGCTCAAAGTTTGGGGTTACATAAAACCACTCGGCACCCCGAGGCAAATTGGAACTTAAATGTTTTTCCTTCGAGCATCACTCGGAAGCCAAAGATTCCACTTCTTCGTTGAAGGTGTCGAGATCGATTCCTGCCGCAATCCGGGTGCCAACCACCATAAACATCTCCATGAAGTCCTCGACCTTGGCGATTTTCCTGTTGACGACCCGAAGACCCTTAAGCTTCTGTTCATCTACTCCTTTACAGTGGATGCACACAAGTGAGAGGGCGATGTCGGCTCTGGCCCTCGCTGATGAATTCTTCCAAGATTTGAGTTCTCTGGGGATGACCTTCACGCGGTTCACGGTGATATGGGCGTCCTTTGGGAGTGCATTGTCAGGGGATTTCTCTTGATCTATCTCCCCAACGGCCGAATGGAGCCATTTGAAGCAGCTCAATACATAGTCGATGCGAGCTTCCAACCTGAGAAGAGCCAAGGCAGCGTTGTCCTACAGGAGGCCTCTCTTGGGGCCAAGATCTTTCTCTATTCACGTCGTCTCTTCTTCAACACCAATGGGGAAGGCTGGATTCAATCGAAAAACAAAAAGATGAGAGAATATCGCTCAGAAATTACAAGGAGACAACGAGAGATCATTCAGATGCATAGCATACCTTTAAGCTTCTCACATTGTTTCACATTGAAGTCCTCATTGAACTTCTCGATTTCAGCTCTCTTGGTGGCGACCTTCTCAAATTTGGCCTCCCGCTCGGCATAGTGCTTCCTTAGCTCGGCGAGCTCCGTAGCAGATTTCCCCACACCTGCCTTTAGAACTTGGTTCTCTTCTTTAAGTGTCCCGACCATCTTAAGCTTGGCTTCGGCCGTCTGGGTCTTCTGCTTGGCCTCCTTCCAAGCCGAGGAAAGTTCTTCATCCCTCTTCCCGAGGGCGTCCTTCATGGTTGTTGGAATTATGCCCTAGAGGCAATAATAAATATAGTTATTATTATAATTCCTGTATCAAGATAATCGTTTATTATCCATGCTATAATTGTATTGAATGAAGACTCATTTACATGTGTGGATACATAGACAAAACACTGTCCCTAGCAAGCCTCTAGTTGGCTAGCCAGTTGATCAAAGATAGTCAGTGTCTTCTGATTATGAACAAGGTGTTGTTGCTTTATAACTGGATCACGTCATTAGGAGAATCACGTGATGGACTAGACCCAAACTAATAGACGTAGCATGTTGATCGTGTCATTTTGTTGCTACTGTTTTCTGCGTGTCAAGTATTTGTTCCTATGACCATGAGATCATATAACTCACTAACACCGGAGGAATGCTTTGTGTGTATCAAACGTCGCAACGTAACTGGGTGACTATAAAGATGCTCTACAGGTATCTCCAAAGGTGTTCGTTGAGTTAGTATGGATCAAGACTGGGATTTGTCACTCCGTGTGATGGAGAGGTATCTCGGGGCCCACTCGGTAATACAACATCACACACAAACCTTGCAAGAAATGTGACTTAGTGTAAGTTGCAGGATCTTGTATTACGGAATGAGTAAAGAGACTTGCCGGTAAACGAGATTGAAATAGGTATGCGGATACTGACGATCGAATCTCGGGCAAGTAACATACCGAAGGACAAAGGGAATGACATACGGGATTATATGAATCCTTGACACTGAGGTTCAAACGATAAGTTCTTCGTAGAATATGTAGGATCCAATATGGGCATCCAGGTCCCGCTATTGGATATTGACCGAGGAGTCTCTCGGGTCATGTCTACATAGTTCTCGAACCCGCAGGGTCTGCACACTTAAGGTTCGACGTTGTTTTATGCGTATTTGAGTTATATGGTTGGTTACCGAATGTTGTTCGGAGTCCCGGATGAGATCACAGACGTCACGAGGGTTTCCGGAATGGTCCGGAAACGAAGATTGATATATAGGATGACCTCATTTGATTACCGGAAGGTTTTTCGGAGTTACCGGGAATGTACCGGGAATGACGAATGGGTTCCGGGAGTTCACCGGGGGGGGCACCCAATCCGGGGAAGCCCATAGGTGTTTGGGGTGCCGCACCAGACCTTAGTGGGCTGGTGGGACAGCCCAAGAGAGGCCTATGCGCATTGGGAAGAAAATCAAAGAGGAACGGAAAAAAAGGAGGAGGTGGGAAAGGGAAGGAGGACTCCACCTCCAAACCAAGTAGGACTCGGTTTGGGAGGGGAATCCTTCCCCCCTTGGCTCGGCCGACCCCTTAGGGGTTCTTGGACCCCAAGGCAAGGCTCCCCCCTCCCTCTCCTATATATAGTGGGGTTTTAGGGCTGATTTGAGACAACTTTGCCACGGCAGCCCGACCACATATCTCCACGGTTTTACCTCTAGATCGCGTTTCTGCGGAGCTCGGGCGGAGCCCTGCTGAGACGAGATCATCACCAACCTCCGGAGCGCCGTCATGCTGCCGGAGAACTCTTCTACCTCTCCGTCTCTCTTGCTGGATCAAGAAGGCCGAGATCATCGTCGAGTTGTACGTGTGCTGAACGCGGAGGTGCCGTCCGTTCGGCACTAGATCGTGGGACTGATCGCGGGACGGTTCGCGGAGCGGATCGAGGGACGTGAGGACGTTCCACTACATCAACCGCGTTCACTAACGCTTCTGCTGTACGGTCTACAAGGGTACGTAGATCACACATCCCCTCTCGTAGATGGACATCACCATGATAGGTCTTCGTGCGCGTAGGAAATTTTTTGTTTCCCATGTGACGTTCCCCAACAGTGGCATCATGAGCTAGGTTCATGCGTAGATGCCTTCTCGAGTAGAACACAAAAGTCTTTGTGGGCAGTGATGTGCGTTTTTCTGCCCTCCTTAGTCTTTTCTTGATTCCGCGGTATTGTTGGATTGAAGCGGCTTGGACCGACATTACTCGTACGCTTACGAGAGACTGGTTTCATCGCTACGAGTAACCCCGTTGCTCAAAGATGACTCGCAAGTGTCAGTTTCTCCAACTTTAGTTGAATCGGATTTGACCGAGGAGGTCCTTGGATGAGGTTAAATAGCAACTCATATATCTCCATTGTGGTGTTTGCGTAAGTAAGATGCGATCCTACTAGATACCCATGGTCACCACGTAAAACATGCAACAAAAAAATTAGAGGACGTCTAACTTGTTTTTGCAGGGTATGCTTGTGATGTGATATGGCCAACGATGTGATGTGATATATTGGATGTATGAGATGATCATGTTGTAATAGATAATATCGACTTGCACGTCGATGGTACGGCAACCGGCAGGAGCCATAGGGTTGTCTTTATACTAACGTTTGTGCTTGTATATGCGTTTACTATTTTGCTAGGATGTAGCTTTAGTAGTAATAGCATGAGTAGCATGACAACCCCGATGGCGACATGTTTATGGAGATCATGGTGCGGCGCCGGTGAGAAGAAGATCGTGCCGGTGCTTTGGTGATGGAGATCAAGGAGCACGTGATGATGGCCATATCATGTCACTTATGAATTGCATGTGATGTTAATCCTTTTATGCACCTTATTTTGCTTAGAACGACGGTAGCATTATGAGGTGATCTCTCACTAAAATTTCAAGACGAAATTGTGTTCTCCCCGACTGTGCACCGTTGCTACAGTTCGTCGTTTCGAGACACCACGTGATGATCGGGTGTGATAGACTCAACGTTCACATACAACGGGTGCAAAACAGTTGCGCACGCGGAACACTCGGGTTAAGCTTGACGAGCCCAGCATGTGCAGACATGGCCTGGGAACACATGAGACCGAAAGGTCGATCATGAATCATATAGATGATATGATTAGCATAGGGATGCTTACCACTGAAACTATGCTCAACTCACGTGATGATCGGACTTGAGCTAGTGTAAGTGGATCATGAACCACTCAAATGACTAGATAGATGTACTTTTTGAGTGGGAGTTTAGCGAATAATTTGATTAAGTTAAACTCTAATTATCTTGAACATAGTCTAAGTCCACTTTGAATATATTTGTGTTGTAGATCATGGCTCACGCGACAGTCACCCTGAATTTTAATACGTTCCTAGAGAAAGCTAAGTTGAAAGATGATGGAAGAAACTTTGTAGACTGGGCTCGTAATATTAAGCTAATCTTACAAGCTGGGAAGAAGGATTATGTCCTTAATGCTGCGCTAGGAGATGAACCACCCGCTACGGCTGATCAGGATGTTAAGAACGCTTGGTTAGCACGTAAGGAGGACTACTTAGTAGTTCAATGTGCAGTCTTGTATGGCTTAGAACCGGGACTTCAATGTCGCTTTGAGCGTCATGGAGCATTTGAGATGTTCCAGGAGTTGAAGTTTATCTTTTAGAAGAACGCCCGGATCGAGAGGTATGAGATCTCCGATAAATTCTATAATTGCAAGATGGAGGAGAACTCGTCTGTCAGTGAACATGTGCTCAAAATGTCTGGGTACTCAAACCGTCTAGCTGAGCTGGGGATTGAACTCCCGCAAGAGGCTATCACTGACAGAATCCTTCAATCACTGCCTCCAAGCTATAAAGGCTTTGTGTTGAACTACAACATGCAAGGGATGAACAAGTCTCCCAGCGAGTTGTTTGTGATGCTGAAAGTCGCAGAGTCTGAACTCCGTAAAGAGCATCAAGTGTTGATGGTGAATAAGACCACTAGTTTCAAGAGAAACGACAGAGGCAAGAAGGGAAATTCAAAGAAGAGCGGCAAGCCTGTTGCCAATCCGACGAAGAAACCCAAAGCTGGACCTAAGCCTGAAACAGAGTGTTACTATTGCAAGGGTATGGGTCACTGGAAGCGCAATTGCCCCAAGTATCTGGCAGATAAGAAGGCGGCCAAAGAAAAATCAGGTATATTTGATATACATGTTATTGATGTGTACTTAACCGGCTCTCGTAGTAGTGCCTGGGTATTCGATACCGGTTCTGTTGCTCATATTTGCAACTCGAAACAGGAACTGTGGAATAGACGAAGGCTGGCGAAAGATGAAGTGACGATGCGCGTAGGAAATGGTTCCAAGGTTGATGCAATCGCCGTCGGCACAGTTTCACTTCAGTTACCATCAGGATTAGTTATGAACTTGAATCATTGTTATTTAGTGCCTTCGTTGAGCATGAACATTATATCTGGATCTTGTTTATTGCGAGAAGGTTACTCTTTTAAGTCAGAGAATAATGGTTGTTCTATTTCTATGAGTAACATCTTTTATGGTCATGCACCCAATGTGAGAGGATTGTTCATATTGAATCTTGATAGAGATACACACATACATAACATTGAGACCAAAAGAGTTAGAGTTAACAATGATAGCGCCATATTTTTGTGGCACTACCGCTTAGGTCATATTGGTGTAAAGCGCATGAAGAAACTCCATGCCGATGGACTTTTGGAGTCACTTGACTTTGATTCACTTGACACGTGGGAACCATGCCTCATGGGCAAGATGACTAAAACTCCGTTCTCCGGAACAATGGAGCGTGCAAGTGACTTGTTGGAAATCATACATACCGATGTGTGTGGTCCGATGAGCATAGAGGCACGTGGTGGATATCGTTATTTTCTCACCTTCACTGACGATTTGAGTAGATATGGTTATGTCTACTTAATGAAGCACAAGTCTGAAACATTTGAAAAGTTCAAGCAATTTCAGAGTGAAGTTGAAAATCATCGTAACAAGAAGATCAAGTTCCTACGGTCTGATCGTGGGGGTGAATATCTGAGTTTCGAGTTTGGTGCTCACTTAAGACAATGTGGAATTGTTTCACAGTTGACACCGCCTGGAACACCACAGCGTAATGGTGTATCCGAACGTCGTAATCGTACTTTATTAGAGATGGTGCGATCTATGATGTCTCTTACCGATTTGCCGTTATCGTTTTGGGGTTATGCACTAGAAACAGCTGCATTCACTTTAAATAGGGCACCATCAAAATCCGTTGAGACGACACCATACGAACTGTGGTATAGCAAAAGGCCAAAGTTGTCGTTTCTTAAAGTTTGGGGATGTGATGCTTATGTCAAAAAGCTCCAGCCTGAAAAGCTGGAACCCAAAGCGGAAAAGTGCGTCTTCATAGGTTACCCAAAAGAGACAGTTGGGTACACCTTCTATCTCAAATCCGAGGGCAAAGTGTTTGTTGCTAAAAACGGAGCTTTTCTTGAGAAGGAGTTTCTCTCGAGAGAATTGAGTGGGAGGAAGATAGAACTTGACGAGGTTGTCGAACCTCTCATCCCTCTGGATGGTGGCGCAGGGCAAGGGGAAACCTCTGTCATTGCAACGCCGGTTGAGGAGGAAGTTAATGATGATGATCATGAAACTCCGGTTCAAGTTTCTGTCGAACCACGCAGGTCGACGAGACCACGTGCTGCTCCAGAATGGTACGGTAATCCCGTCTTATCAATCATGTTGTTGGACAACGATGAACCTGCAAATTTTGAAGAAGCAATGGTGGGCCCAGATTCCAACAAATGGCTCGAAGCCATGAAGTCCGAGATAGGATCCATGTATGAGAACAAAGTGTGGACTTTGGAGGTACTGCCTGAGGGCCGCAAGGCTATTCAGAACAAATGGATCTTTAAGAAGAAGACGGACGCTGACGGCAATGTGACCGTTTATAAGGCTCGACTTGTGGCAAAGGGTTTTTCACAAGTTCAAGGAGTTGACTACGATGAGACATTCTCACCCGTAGCGATGCTTAAGTCCGTCAGAATCATGTTAGCAATAGCTGCATTTTTCGATTATGAAATCTGGCAGATGGATGTCAAAACGACGTTCCTTAACGGTTTCCTTAAGGAAGAATTGTATATGATGCAACCCGAAGGTTTTATCGATCCTAAGAATGCTGACAAGGTGTGCAAGCTCCAGCGATCCATTTATGGACTGGTGCAAGCATCTCGGAGTTGGAACAAACGCTTTGATGAGGTGATCAAAGCATTTGGGTTTATACAAGTGGTTGGAGAATCTTGTATTTACAAGAAAGTGAGTGGGAGCTCTGTGGCGTTTCTAATATTATATGTGGATGACATATTGCTGATTGGAAACAACGTAGAGTTTTTGGAGAGCATAAAGGATTACTTGAATAAAAGTTTCTCTATGAAGGACCTAGAGGAAGCTGCTTACATTCTAGGCATTAAGATCTACAGGGATAGATCAAAACGCCTGATAGGACTTTCACAAAGCACATACCTTGATAAAGTTTTGAAGAGGTTCAAAATGGAACAGTCCAAGAAAGGGTTCTTGCCAGTTTTACAAGGTACGAGATTGAGTAAGACTCAGTGCCCAGCAACTGATGAAGATAGAGAGCATATGCGCTCCGTCCCCTATGCTTCAGCCATAGGTTCTATCATGTATGCAATGATGTGCACTAGACCGGATGTTGGCCTGGCCATAAGTATGGCAGGTAGGTTCCAGAGTAATCCAGGAGTGGATCACTGGACGGCGGTCAAGAATATCCTGAAGTACCTGAAAAGGACTAAGGAGATGTTTCTCGTGTATGGAGGTGACGAAGAGCTCGCCGTAAAAGGTTACGTCGATGCAAGCTTTGACACAGATCCGGACGACTCTAAGTCGCAAACCGGATACGTATTTATTCTTAATGGGGGTGCGGTAAGCTGGTGCAGTTCCAAGCAGAGCGTCGTAGCAGATTCTACATGTGAAGCGGAGTACATGGCTGCCTCGGAGGCAGCTAAGGAGGGTGTCTGGATGAAGCAATTCATGACGGATCTTGGAGTGGTGCCAAGCGCACTGAATCCAATAACCTTGTTCTGTGACAACACGGGTGCCATTGCCCTAGCCAAGGAACCACGGTTTCACAAGAAGTCCAGACACATCAAATGACGCTTCAACCTCATCCGCGACTACGTCGAAGGGGAGGACCTAAATATATGCAAAGTGCACACGGATCTGAATGTAGCAGACCCGCTGACTAAACCTCTTCCACGGGCAAAGCATGATCAACACCAGAACTGTATGGGCGTTAGGTTTATTACAATGTAATTCGCATGATGATGTGAGGGCTAGATTATTGACTCTAGTGCAAGTGGGAGACTGTTGGAATTATGCCCTAGAGGCAATAATAAATATAGTTATTATTATAATTCCTGTATCAAGATAATCGTTTATTATCCATGCTATAATTTTATTGAATGAAGACTCATTTACATGTGTGGATACATAGACAAAACACTGTCCCTAGTAAGCCTCTAGTTGGCTAGCCAGTTGATCAAAGATAGTCAGTGTCTTCTAATTATGAACAAGGTGTTGTTGCTTGATAACTGGATCACGTCATTAGGAGAATCACGTGATGGACTAGACCCAAACTAATAGACGTAGCATGTTGATCGTGTCATTTTGTTGCTACTGTTTTCTGCGTGTCAAGTATTTGTTCCTATGACCATGAGATCATATAACTCACTAACACCGGAGGAATGCTTTGTGTATATCAAACGTCGCAACGTAACTGGGTGACTATAAAGATGCTCTACAGGTATCTCCGAAGGTGTTCGTTGAGTTAGTATGGATCAAGACTGGGATTTGTCACTCCGTGTGACGGAGAGGTATCTCGGGGCCCACTCGGTAATACAACATCACACACAAGCCTTGCAAGCAATGTGACTTAGTGTAAGTTGCGGGGTCTTGTATTACGGAACGAGTAAAGAGACTTGCCGGTAAACGAGATTGAAATAGGTATGCGGATACTGACGATCGAATCTCGGGCAAGTAACATACCGAAGGACAAAGGGAATGACATACGAGATTATATGAATCCTTGACACTGAGGTTCAAACGATAAGTTCTTCGTAGAATATGTAGGATCCAATATGGGCATCCAGGTCCCGCTATTGGATATTGACCGAGGAGTCTCTCGGGTCATGTCTACATAGTTCTCGAACCCGCAGGGTCTGCACACTTAAGGTTCGACGTTTGTTTTATGCGTATTTGAGTTATATGGTTGGTTACCGAATGTTGTTCGGAGTCCCGGATGATATCACGGACGTCACGAGGGTTTCCGGAATGGTCCGGAAACGAAGATTGGTATATAGGATGACCTCATTTGATTACCGGAAGGTTTTTCGGAGTTACCGGGAATGTATCGGGAATGACGAATGGGTTCCGGGAGTTCACCGGGGGGGCCCACCCACCCCGGGGAAGCCCATAGGTGTTTGGGGTGTCGCACCAGCCCTTAGTGGGCTGGTGGGATAGCCCAAGAGAGGCCTATGCGCATTGGGAAGAAAATCAAAGAGGAAAGGAAAAAAAAGGAGGAGGTGGGAAAGGGAAGAAGGACTCCACCTTCCAAACCAAGTAGGACTCGGTTTGGGAGGGGAATCCTTCCCCCCTTGGCTCGGCCGACCCCTTGGGGGTTCTTGGACCCCAAGGCAAGGCTCCCCCCTCCCTCTCCTATATATAGTGGGGTTTTAGGGCTGATTTGAGACAACTTTGCCACGGCAGCCCGACCACATATCTCCACGGTTTTACCTCTAGATCGCGTTTCTGCGGAGCTCGGGCGGAGCCCTGCTGAGACGAGATCATCACCAACCTCCGGAGCGCCGTCACGCTGCCGGAGAACTCTTCTACCTCTCCGTCTCTCTTGCTGGATCAAGAAGGCCGAGATCATCGTCGAGTTGTACGTGTGCTGAACGCGGAGGTGCCGTCCGTTCGGCACTAGATCGTGGGACTGATCGCGGGACGGTTCGCGGGGCGGATCGAGGGACGTGAGGACGTTCCACTACATCAACCGTGTTCACTAACGCTTCTGCTGTACGGTCTACAAGGGTACGTAGATCACACATCCCCTCTCGTAGATGGACATCACCATGATAGGTCTTCGTGCGCGTAGGAAAAAATTTGTTTCCCATGCGACGTTCCCCAACAATGGTAACTATAGAAATGGAATTCTTCAGCCTCTCAGAAAAGCGATCTGACAAGACAGCCACAGTCGGTTAGGAAAGAGAACCGAATTAGGAACCAGTCGGACAGCAAAAGCGTACATTCAGTTGTGCATTTCTCCTGTTCCAGTCGCTTATTCTTTGCCTTCTCAGCATCGAGGCTCAATAGGAGTTCCTACAGCTCCTTCTCCACAACATCATCATGGCCCCCGAGCCCACAGGAAGTCTGCCATCAACACACACAAGTAAAGTAGTATACAATATAGTAACTCTAAGACTACCGTTGACTGATCCAGTCAACGGTAGCCTCGGGGACTACATCCAGTGGGTGCGCACAGTGTGCACCCACTGGAAAAATAAGAGGAGGGAAAAGGTTCATGTACCCTATCTACCTTACTCAAATTAAAATAGGAACTAAGACTACCACCGATTGATATAGTCGACGGTAGCCGCGGGGACTACATGAAGTGCGTGCGCTCACCGCGCTCCCACTAGAAAACAACACCCAATGGGTGTGCCTCAGAGCAAATCTTCTCGGGATCCAGTTGAAAAACTAAAACATGTGTGCACAAAAGGACTCACCTGGATGTTCTTCACCACGGCTTCACTAGCATCGTACGCTTATTTCAGCCACCCAAACATTACTTCCAGTTGAGCTAGGGCCGCCTTGCGTGCTCCCTCCTGATCCTAGGGATACGGTGCAAGTGGAAGAGGTTGTGGTCCACAGAAGGAAGCAACGACATGGCACACAAACTAGGTCCAAGTGGCACTCCAGCCAAAGCAGTCTCTCGGGACTTAGGAACCTAAACCTAGGTAGTCGTGGACTCGATCACTCGGCTAGGGGTTGCAGCTTGTTTGGATGCTCCTCCAACCTCCACGGGACCGATGGGATCAAGTTCAATCAAAACTCATGGCTCTGCACATCCACAAACATTTAAAGTGCCATCACTTGGCTAGATCCTAAAAGATCCGAATGGCACATAAATAAGCCCAAGGGATACCGTTAATTAGAAGAAGCAACGTTGTCATCTGTCTGCCCTTTCTCTGAGGTCTTTGGCTCTAGAGAAGCAGTCGATGTATCAGCCTAGTAACAAATACAACAAGAAGACTTGTCATTGATGATGAGAGAATGTATAGACTTCTCGCCCCCTTGTTGGTTACCCCAAGTGCAAGGTTGAGATGTAGTCAGTAGCAAGTTTCCCTTACACACGGACTGTAAGGTTTATCGAACCAGGAGGACTCTGAGGTTCAACAAGTAGGTGTCCGCTGCTCTGGCGCTTATAGAGGACGTGGACCTGCACACACAACAAATAACTTTGCTCCCAACGAGTACACAGAGGTTGTCAATCTCTCCGGCCTTGTAGTTTGCAAAGGATCAAAACACAAGCGGGAATAGTAATGGTGATTGAAAAGGGAAAGTAAATAAGCAGTAAATGACAGAGGTGTAAACAGTGGTGGAAATATGGACCGGAGTCTCATGATGTTCACTAGTGATGTCTCTCTCCCAAAATACGATAAACAACTATGCGAGGTAAACAAATAACAGATAGGCAATTTACAGAATTATAAATGCACCACAATGCTAATCATGCTCCTTGATTGTTTTGAGGCTCAAAGTAATGGGTAGTACACCAAGACAAGTAGATCGTTTATTCATTAGCATCTACTTACTAATCATCCACCTTGAGATATCTATCCAGAACATCTCGCTGGTATTAAGTTGCGAGTCCCACCCAAAGTGTAAACTCGAAGCAACGGACAATTTTATTAACGAACTATGCGTAAGGTAAACAATACTTGCAACCGCAGTCACAAGCACCGTTGTTTTCTCCGTGGTGGCAACAGCACATTCCCTAGTCACATGTTTCTCTCACTCAAGCTAGACATCGAGGGGCATGAACCCGCAATCATGCATAACGCTCCCTCTTGGAGCTACAATCTACTACTCGGCCAGAGCAATCAAAGCTAACGGAGAACATGCCTAAATCACTAAGAACATAATATAAAAGGAGAACCAAATATATAACTAATAACAATCTGAACATAATCTCATAATCCATTGGATGCCATCAAACTCAACGTAGCAATAGCAAGAGTATTACATATATGCCTTGATCATGTAGGGCAGCTCACAAGGATTAACCATTGAAGCACAAGGTTGGAGAGAAGACATCACATAGCTACTGGTCATGGGCTCATGGTCCAAGGAGGACTACTCACGGCACATCCAGGAATCGTCTATGGTGGTGGAGAAGCTCCAGGAGATCAATCCTCCCTCCGGCAGGGTGCCGGGAAGAGGTCTCCTGATGCTCCCGATCTCGAAAGCACTGCGGCAGCGGAAGGTGGAGGAATTCGCGATTTTGGATACAGTCCGTGGGTTTTCCCTCCGAGGAGTAAATATAGGCGAAAGGAGGGCACCGGAGGAGGTAGGCCCCACCCAAGCGGCCTGGTGACGCGGCTAGGGGCCAGGCCGCGCAGGGAGGCCGCCTAGGCAGGCCCTGGCCCCCCTCTGGCCCCCCTTAGGTGATCCTGGAGTTCCGGTCACGCTGGTTTTTATATATTTTTCATGGAATTTTTCGGGCTTCGGAAAATTGGGTAAAAGCCCCTCTAAAAAGAAATCAGCAGACAGAAACTGGCACTGGGTGCACTGAGTTAGTAGGTTAGTCGAAATATGTGAAAAATGATATGAAAGTGTTGCAAAACATGTAAGAATTTCACTGAAAAGATCATGGAACAAGCAGAAAATATAGATACGTTAGGGACGTATCAACACCCCTAGGGTTAATTCCTGCTCGTTCCCGAGTAGGTAAATGATAACAGAAATAATTTCTATGGTGACATGCTATCACACATATAAGAACTACATAGTAAAGCAAGTGAGATATGCAATTCAAGTCAATACAATAACAAGCAAGAGTCTATATCTAGTACCGAAATTATCAAAATAAGAACATAATGGTGCAAGAGCTCTCGCTGTCCGTGACTCGAATGTCTCCAAATGATGTTTGCATGCAAGAAGTGGGAGATGGGTTGAGAGTAAAAATATTTTTTTAATTGAGAACTAAATCTGTTAAAATTTCACACTTGTTCTCCTTTGGAATCTTATTTTGACTCATCCTCATACCACTAGTCACGTACAAGTCAAAACAATCCTCTCCCTTTCGACTTTGAGCACTCATGCAATGGATGAGCGTAAGCAAGATATATTGGCACTTAGGATGTCAAAGAGAATAATGATGGGGAAGGAAGACAAAAAAGGTGTGAAAGGCTCACATCAATGAGGACAATCATAGGTGAGAGAAAACCAAATGATAAATATGATGTGAGGAGTAGGGATTTCCATGCAATGGATGCACATATGAGCTATGGTAAGCTCTCCAACGGAACTAGTGGGGGTGCATCCAATTTGTTTGATCATGAAGACATAGAGCTCATTTGAGGAGGCTCATCATTGGAATATGCAAACCAAGTTCTAAAGTGTAACGGTCCCCACATAGTTATGCATGAATGATAATCTTTATGAGGTACAAATATAGCAATGGAGTATGAGTATGGATCTTTCAAAAGGAATAGTAGTGTTGCCCCCTTCTCTCTTTTTTGCTCTTTTTTTGTGGCCTCTTTGGCTCTTTCTATTTATCTCTCATTTGTACTCTTTGGTATCTTTTCATCACTTAAGGGCAACACTCTATGTTTTACAAGAATAGCAAGAAAAATCTTCACACTTTATAACAAGTACTCGACATAAAGAACAATGAAAACTATCATGATGTATGCAAATGTATGCCTCTGCCAGTGTAGCAGGATATGCAATGATACTAGAGCATCATGTAGCAAAAATAATAAGGGCAAAGCCCAACTAACATGCGGCTCCTCGACCAAGCAAAAGCATGTGTGACATGAAGATCAAGTCATGAGATGATGGATGTTGCATGGCAATGTATCTCAGAAAGGCTATGGAAATGCCTTAATAGGTAGGTATGGTGGCTATTTCGAGGAAAGATGTAATGAGGCTTATGTATGACAGAGCGTATCATGTCATGGGTTTGGATGCACCGGCGGAGTTTGCACCAACTCTCAAGATGAGAAAGGGCAATGCACGGTACCGAAGAGGCTAGCAAAATATGGATGGCGGAAGTGCCAATAATCGAATACTCACATTAGTCCCAAGAACTCATGCACTTATTATCGGTAACTCTCTGTCTAGTCAGGAAATTCACAAAGAGACAAGCACCCCGAGGAGGAGTGTTTGGGGGTTCGGTTATCCTTGCGCATCCTCGACCCATGGTAATGTGAAGGTACTCTATATATTCCAACCCCTCTAGAGGTTAGCGATCCATTTAATAGCTAGAGTTCTCAAATAATTTTTTGTTTTTGAAAAACACACGGATTTCCCAAAATATGACACCTATCACTAATAGGCTCAAGCTCTCGGCACCAATAGTCCAAACATTACTCAAATCAATACCTCAAAACTATTGCAAGTTACTACTATACTTAAATAGCAACCTTAATTACCTACTCATGCAAGACACACAAATCAATGGAACAAGCCAACTCTCTAAACAAGATAGTTCAAGAGAGTTTCAAAATCAACCTGAATAAATAAATACCTCTTAAAAGATAAGCATGGAAACTAAGAGCTAAGCATGTCAGCAGCTATGGAAAGATATAGAACACACAAAAAGGATAAGCTTGAAAACTCATGTTATGTTCTATGTTGGAGTGAAGTGTGCTTCTCTCCCAAGCAAAGAAGGATAGGATCCAACATGTTATGAACAGCAAGCAAAACTAGAACAAACTAAAAAGTAAAGAGCAAGACGCTCCAAGCATAGCACATAACATATGAAGTGATAAAAATATAGCATGGAGAAGGATGAACTGATGATTGTTGATGGAGAAGGGGATGCACGGGGGCATCCCCAAGCTTAGACCCTTGAGTCTCCTTGAATATTTCTTGGGGTGCCTGGGGGCTTCCCCAAGCTTGAGTGCTTGACACTCATGTATCTTCTTTCATCATCTTCCATGGCATACTTGAAAACTCCCTTCATACGCAACTCATCATAAGTAGATTAGAGTGGTTAGTTCCCTTAATAAAATAATTAACTCTCTACTGGAAATAAATATTTTCAGGAAGAGTTTTTGTTTCTCAAGATTGCCAAAAGGTTTTTGCAAATAAAAGGCAAGCTTAAGCTTTGCAAAACAATGAAAATGCAAAGCAGGGCAGAATGTGGGAAAAACAGACCACCAGGTAGTAAATAGTTGTTTCGGGGCACTTCTACAACTCAAATCAAAAAACTCAGAACTGACACGAGAAAGACAATTATATAGAGCATGCTATCAAAAAAATTCAGATCAAAACGATGATCTGGTGATTTCACGCGAATGTTTCTATCAGGCACACATAATCTGTTTCTGGAGAGCATGTCACAATTTTTGCACTTTCTTGCAATCGGAGGCTAAAACTGGCACAAGGCTTAAAATAAAGATACAATGATGTTGCTACAGTAGTAACAAACATCAAGACCACTAAAACTTAAAGTAAAAACTAATTGGGTTGCCTCCCAACAAGATCTTTCTTTTATGCCTTTGAGCTAGGCACAATGCAAAGGATCAAGTTATATCAACTCCAAAAGAATAACTTGTCTATGTAACAGACTCATAAGGTAACTTAATATTCTTTCTAGGGAAGTGTTCCATTCCCTTTTTAAGTGGAAATTGGAATCTAATGGTTCCCTCTTTCATGTCAATGATCGCACCAATGGTGTGGAGAAAAGGACGTCCCAAAATAATTGGACATGAGGGATCACACTCAATATCCATAATAAGGAAATCAACGGGAACGTAATTATCATTGACAACAATAAGCACATCATCAATTCTCCCTAAATTTTTCTTTATGGAATAATTAACAAGGTGAACACCAAAAGAACATGGATCATAAGGTTTCAAGTTAAGCATATCATACATTCTTTTGGGCATAACGGAGGCACTAGCTCCAACATCACACAAAGCAAAGCAAGAGAAATTATTCATTTTAATCTTGACCATAGGATCCCAATCATCTTCTAGTTTCCTAGGGATAGAAGTCTCTAGCTTGAGCTTCTCCTCCCTAGCTTTGATAAGAGCATTGGTACTATGCTCGGTGAAGGCAATATTAAGTGTACTAGTGTGGGGGTCCTTAGCCATTCTTTGCAAAAAGGTGATGACTTCAGAAACACTACAATTGTCAAAATCAGGATTACTACCATTAATTAAAGTGGTAGGGATGTCATCTAAGCTCACTCTTTGAGTAGTATCTAATTTCAAAGGACCTGCTTGTCCTAAAGTTGAGGTATTAGCGTCGCCATTAATAGGTCCATTAGGACTAGGGATGTGATGGGTGCTAAAAGTTTTGATATCCTCAACAACATGTATAGTAGCAAGGGTAGTGTGTGTAGGGTTCCTAATCCTATCTTCCTCTTCTTTTTCTCTAGACCATCTTTCCTTAAGTTTGGCTAGCATTCTAATATTCTCATTAATTTGGACTTGGATAGCATTCATGGGTGTGGTCTTCCTTTCCTCAAGGGGGGAAGTTCTAATTTTAAGCATCTCTACATCATGAGCTATGTTCTCCACCTTCAAAGAGAATTTGTCTAATTTCTCTTCTACACTCTTGTTGAAGGCTTTTTGAGAAGTGATAAAATCCTTAAGCATGATCTCTAATTCAGTAGTGGAGTTTTTGGTGCTAGGATAAGTGTTGTTGTTCCCATAGTTGGATGGAAACGGTCTAGGATTGCTACCAAAATTACACCTATAAGCATTATTGTTAAAGTTGTTCCTGAAGATAAAATTAACATCAACTTTCTCTCTTTCTTGAGAAACCAAAGAATTCAAAGGAACATCACTAGGATCAATAGGAGCTTGCTTAGTAAGTAAAGTCATGATCATGTCAACCTTATCATTAAGGGAGGAAATATCCTCAATAGAGTTTACCTTCCTACGTGTTGGAGCTCTCTCGATATGCCATTGGGAATAATTTTTCCTGATCTCATCCAATAGTTTTGTGGCTGCACCAAGTGTAGTTGACATAAAGGTTCCTCCCGTGGCCGAGTCTAACAGATTCTGCGAGGTACAGTTCAATCCTGCATAGAAAGTTTGGATAACCATCCAAGTAGTCAAACCATGAGTAGGGCAATTCGTAACAAGAGATTTCATACGTTCCCAAGCTTGGGCAACATGTTCATTATCCAGTTGCCTAAAATTCATAATATTACTTCCAACTGGATAATCTCAGCAGGCGGGTAATACTTCCCAATAAAAGCATCTTTGCACTTATCCCAAGAATCTATGCTATTCCTAGGCAAAGATAGAAGCCACACTTTAGCTCCCCCTCTCAAGGAGAAAGGAAAAAGCTTAAGTTTAACCATATCACCATCTACTTCTTTGTACTTTTTCATATCACAGAGTTCTACAAAATTATTCAAGTGCAAAGCAGCAGCATCTCCAGGACCGGAGAATTGATCTTTCATAACTAGGTTCAATAAAGCAGGTTTACTCACATAGGACGTCACCCCAGTGGTGGGAGCAGCAATAGGAGTGGAGATAAAGTCATTATTGTTGTGGCTAGTGAAGTCACACAACTTGGTGTTCTCAGTGGAACCCATAGCAACAACAACAAGCAAGAACAAAGCAACTAATTTTTTTGTGGTTTTTGGTATGAGACTCTAAAGCAAAAACTAGAAAGCAAACTAACAAGACTGAAAAACAAAGTTAAAGGATGGTGTGCAACTCCCCTATCTTGAGGACTCGAGTCCCCGGCAACGGCGCCAGAAACTTTGCTTGATAACGAGAGAATGTATATACTTTTCGCCCCCTCGTTGGTTACCCCAAGTGCAAGGTTGAGATGTAGTCACCAGGAAGTTTCCCTTACACAGGGACTGTAAGGTTTATCTAACCAGGAGGACTCCGAGGTTCAACAAGTATGTGTTGATGACCCACAAGTATAGGGGATCTATCATAGCCTTTTGATAAGTAAGAGTGTCAAACCCAACAAGGAGCAAAAGGTACTCACAAGTGATCTTGAGCAAGGAATAACTGCAAGTAATGAAAGGTAACTTTTTATGGGTTTTCTGGTATAAGCAAGAGGAAATAAATGCAATGAAAATAAATGGTGTTGAGGTTCAGCAAGTGGCCCAATCCTTTCGATCACAAAGGATAAGCCGGTGGAATGAACTTATAAAGACTAAGGCGTTCCTGAGGACACACGCGAGGATAGTCAAGTGCTTTCGCCATATTTCGTATAGTAACATGTTCTGTATTGATAAGTGTTACGTGGGTGGATCTTAATTAGTGCACAGTCTAGGCTAAGACAAGTACACTCTTATGATTAATCCCTCTTGCAAGGATCCACAAATACAAGAGAGAAATTAAGTGAGAGCCTAACCATAGCCATAAGCTTTAGGATCCAATACTCCCTCATGCAAAAGTATGCGAACTGGGGTTCATGTTTCTGTCACTCCGGCAACCCACCATAAGCATTCTTTATACACGATGCATTCCCCTAGGTCCTTAAAAATGTGAAGTGTTATGTAGTCGACGTTCACATAACACCACTAGAAGAATGACACCATAACTTAAATATCAATCAACACATATTACTTCAACATCATATGACTACTACCACCTAGACTTTTCCCATGTCCTCAAGAACTAAAGAAACTACTCACAAGAGATAAAAGAGATCATGATCAGAGGTGATATGAATATGATAAACAATCTAGTCATAATAATAATTCTCCAAAAAAACTCATTAGCATTCACCACAAAAGAGTAATCAACACCGGTAGAGTAGAGGGATGAATAGTGCAAGGTACAACTCCGATTGCAATGGTAAAGTGAGATAGGTGAAGATAGAGATGGTGCTGGTGATGGTGATGGTGGTGATGATGATCTCGTTGATGCCCGTGATGATGGTGATGATGATGACGACGATCTCCCCTTCCAGGACGGGTTTTCCCCGGTGAGATCTGCCCACCGGAAAGGTCTTTTCTTCGTTGTAAGTTTCCGCCGCGGAGGGACGGCGCACTCACGAAAACTCTCCGCCCCCGATAAATTTTAGGTTAGGAGGGTCATATAGGACAAAGGAGAGCACCGGAGGTGGAACCCACCACCAGGCGGCCACCTAGCGTGCCTAGGGGTGGCCCGCGCCAGCAGGTCGCCTAGGTGGCCTATGGCCCCCCTTCGGCCCTCCTTCGGCCAGCTTTCGTCATCTGATCGGAAACTTCTTCCATAAAAATTTCAGCGCAGTTCGAGATGTCCTGATATGGTAACTCTTCGTGCTATTTTCTCCGTTGAATCCTGCGTCTGATGTTTCGGCACCGGAAAGTCGTAAACTGTGTAAAAGAAGCCAAAACACTATAAGTATAGCATCATATTGTGAAATATATCAATGAATAGAGACAAATTACGATACAAAATATTGATGCATTTTGGACGTATCAACAACCCCAAGCGCTTAGACCTCGCTTGTCCCCAAGAGAATACTGAGCTCGGTAAACCTGTCCACAAGTTTAGAGAGTGAAGTGTCGACAAATAAGAATACGGACAAGAAGCGTCATAATTTCTCTACTAAACTCAACCATCCCCAAAAGTAATCTCAACTCATATGGTTCATATGAAAGAGTAATATCAATTACAATCAAAAGTAGGGCTAAGGAAACTCATTAAACCATGGCAAACATGTCCTTGGTCAAAGAACAACTAATAACTTTAACTTTTGGTCTTCCTCTTATGTTTTGATGAGATTAATTCAAGCTTTTTGAAAGAGCATGTTATTAGTCAAGAAGTGAAAATGCTAACACAAAGGAAGATGTTTGCTTTAGCTAGGCTTAGCAGTCAACTTGCTTATCTTAAATGATAATGTCAACAAGGTTGTGATATGGCAATTCTCAATGAAACAATATAAATGTATGCATCTTTCTCAACATAAGGTGTCTGCTCTTCATAGGATAGAAAGAAGTAGGTTTACTGACTCAACATAAAAGTAAAAGACTAGCCCTTCGTAGAGGGAAATAGGGAAGACTCATGTGCTAGAGCTTTTAGAATTTTTTTGACATCAAAAATATTGTAAAACAAGCTTTTGGGAGGTGCTTAATTTGTCAACGAATGCTAGCAGACAACCCAATACTTCTCATGCTGGACAAGTTTTGAGGAACGGCTCCCAAGGTGGGGACAATCACATCCCCTTAGTCTCCTTTGTTTATCACTACCAAAGTTTTCTGATTTCTCATGAACAAAGTGTGAAGGAGGTTTTGTTTGTTGCTATTATATTTTATGAGCTGGCGCGCTCATGCCAGTCCCTTCTTGTATTAGGGGTTTGCAGATTAGACATGCAAGCCCAGGGTAAAACTTGTCCAGTGTGAGAAGATCATGAATTATCTACTACTTCCTCATGAGCTAAAACAGAGGCACAAAACAACAATAATATTTTGAAGGTTTAAAGATAACACATGAGTAATATACTTTAGGTGTGGCAGTGAAATACCACATATAGGAAGGTATGGTGGACTCTTGGAAAGGTGGAGGTTTCAGGGTATGGATACACAAGCAGTAATCCCGCTTAGTACAAGGGTTGGCTAGCAAGAGTTTCTGAAAGCACACAAATAATGTTGACTTAGATGCAAAACAATATAAAGTTTAAGATAAAGAATTGGCATAAAATAACAAGTTGTCTTCCTTGTGAGCATAACACTTCAAGCATAAGAACATAAAGGTTTTGGCTATGTCGCTACTAGAAAAACTCATGCTTGTTGTTATGACCAATGTTATGTTTGCCAAGATTGAATAAAGTTTTCAAAGCCATACCGAATAAATAATATCAATCCTCCCATAAGAATCAGCATATAAGAACGATTGCATGAAGAGAATACCAAGTGCAGCAAAGAAACCAATAGACTTCTCATTAATATCCCATCATAAACACTGCACACTCACGGATACAAGACTCTCCAAAAAGGAGTGATAGACCTCAATGCAAACACCTATTTCATAAGATAACTTCCATAGACATGATATGACACTAAACTTGACCACAAAAGACAAAAAATAAAGATAAAGATACCGGGCACTCCCCCAAGCTTGGTATAAACCAAGGGAATGCCATTACCCATGAAGATTTCACTCGTCGTTCTTGTTCTTGTTCCTCACGTAATCCTTGGCAAAACGCTTCCATGGCAGAGGTCCTCCCTCCACACATGATTATTCAGTGTCCAGGATCCTGCTTTCGGCAGCTAAGCCTAAGCGCAAAAACTTTAATTCATACTCAAAGTTCTGGTTTTGAAGGTCATAAATGTGTCCTTGAAGTTCGAACGCTTTGGCTTCCAGTGCGGTCATGCTTGACCGCACTTCCTTCATCTCCTTCTCGTGATGTTGCTTCATCTCGGCAATGATGTCGCAATTTGGCCGAGACACCACGCTCGATTATCAACTTATACTTGAAGACTTCTTGCTCCACGTCTTCCAGCCTAGCCCTGGTGCTTCCCTCCTTGACAGGCCCCTTCAAATCTTCTTTGTGGAGGACACCATCCTCCACCCAAAGTGTTTGAGGGTGTCTCTTTACCTTTGCCAGGTAAGGGTTGATGACGTTGACGAGGAACTTGTCCTTGGGGGAACTTGGTGAAGCCATGGCACCTAGGGCTGCTAAAAGTTCTCCTGGCACAAACAGATCGAAAATAAAACACACGAAATCGCAAGATACAAAGCCGGGACGATCCGGGAAAATATATAGGAACAATTTCTGCATCGAAAGGAAGGTAACAAGCCAAAGTAGGGTCGGAGGCGGACTCGTGGGTGCTCAGGCGGCCTCCCGGCGCGGCCAGGGGGTAGGCCGCGCCACCAGGTCGCCTGGAGCATCGGGAGTTCCCCTCCGTCTCTACTTCGGCTCAGAATTTTCCTATTTTTGCAAAAAAATACATAATATGGAACTTTTTATTCATTTTCGCGAAGTTTCCTTACCGTATCACATACCTATTCTTGTTTTGCTTCTGCTGGTGTCTGACACAGTGTTGCAATATGTTCTTTGGGAGTGGTTATGTGTATCACGTCCACCTATACATTGATAGGGTCTCCTACCAGGTAATGTTTGAGCCTTTGCCCATTCACAACCTGTGGTTTGGTGCCTTCAAAATTGTTAATCTTGATTGCACCGGAGCGGTAGACCTCCTCGATATGGTACGGTCCTTCCCACTTGGAAAGTAATTTACCTGGAGAAAACCTAAAACGAGATCTATACAACAAAACTTTATCACCAACATTAAATTCGCATTTCAATTTTTTTTGTAATGCCATTTATTTACCTTTTCTTTGAACATTTTTGTGCTCTCGTAAGTTTCACTTCTCCACTCATCTAGAGAAGTCAAGTTCATGAGACGCTTTTCACTAGCAAGCTTTGGATCAGCATTAAGCTCTCTAACAGCCCAGAAAGCTTTGTGCTCTAACTCTAAAGGTAGATGGCATGCCTTGCCATAGACCATCTTATACGGAGACATCCCCATGGGATTTTTGTAAGCAGTTCTATATGCCCACAAGGCATCTTCTAACTTTGTGGACTAGTCCTTCCTAGAACTGTTAACTGCCTTTTGCAAGATCAATTTAATCTCTTTGTTGGTGAGCTCAACTTGCCCACTTGTTTGAGGGTGGTAGGGTGAAGCAATTCTATGGTTAACAACATATTTGGCTAGAGCCTTTCTAAAAGCTCCATGTGTAAAATGTGATCCCCCGTCGGTCATGTGGTACCTAGGTACACCAAACCTAGGGAAGATAACATCTTTGAACATTTTCAAAGATGTCTTGTGATCAACACTTTCAGTGGGGATTGCTTCAACCCACTTGGTCACATAATCAATGGCTACTAAGATGTGAGTGTATTTGTGTGAAGGAGGAAAACGACCCATAAAATCAAACCCCCAACAATCAAAAGGCTCAATGACTAGAGAATAATTCATACGCATCTCATTTCTCCTACTAATATTACCAACTCTCTGACAGTTATCGCAAGATAAAACATAATTTCTAGCATCTTCAAAAAGAGTAAGCGAATAAAAACCTGATTGGAGAACCTTGTGTGCAGTCCTCTCATCGGCATGATGTCCTCCATAAGGACTATTGTGACATTGTCTCAAGATAACCTTCTGCTCATGCTCCGGTATGCATCTCCTCAAAATCCCATCCGCACCTTCTCTAAAAAGATGTGGGTCATCCCAAAAGTAATACCTCAAGTCGTGAAATAATTTCTTCCTTTGCTGGAAGGTTAAACCTAGAGGCAAAGACTTTGCAACAATAAAGTTAGCATAATCTGCAAACCACGTATCAAAGTTAGATTGTACCCTCAAAACAGCTAGTTGTTCATGAGGAAATCTATCATTAACCGGAATAGGATCATGTGGTATATCCTCCATCCTCGAAAGGTTGTCGGCTACCGGATTGTCTGCTCCCTTCCTATCAACAATCTGCAAGTCAAATTCTTGCAAAAGAAGGACCCATCTGATAAGACTTGGTTTGGCATCCTTGTTCGGCATAAGATACTTAATAGCAGCATGGTCAGTATGAATGATGACTTTGGAATCAACAATGTAAGGTCTAAATTTATCACAAGTAAACACTACTGTTAAAAACTCTTTCTCAGTAGTAGCATGATTCCTTTGAGCACTATCAAGGGTTTTGCTAGCATAATGTATAACATTTAATTTCTTATCAACCCTTTGTCCTAACACAGCTCCAACAGCAAAATCACTAGCATCGTACATGATTTCAAAAGGCAAATTCCAATGAGGTGGTTGGACTATAGGAGCGGTTATCAAAGCCTTCTTAAGAACTTCGAAGGATTCCTTACAATCTTCATCAAATACAAAAGGAATGTCCTTCTGGAGAAATTAGTGACGGGTTTCGAAGTCTTAGAAAATTCTTTAATAAATCTTCTATAGAAACCACCATGACCAAGAAAACTACAAATACCTTTGATGTCCTTTGGATAGGGCATCCTTTCGATTGTTTTGACCTTTGCTCTTTCCACCTCGATTCCCCTTTCAGAAATCTTGTTATCATTAGGAACCACAGTCGTACCTCCTTTCTTTGGAATAGAGTGTACTAGACTTACCCACTTACTATCATCTATAGGGTAGATAATACATGCGACTAGGAGCTTGAGGATTTCTGTCCTCACAACATCTTTCATCTTTGGGTTCAACCGTCGTTGATGATCAACGATCGGTTTAGCATCAGGCCCAAGATTAATAGTATGCTGACATATAGATGGACTAATCCCCTTAATATCATCAAGGGTGTAGCCAATAGCGCCTCGGTGTTTACGAAGGACTTCCAATAATCGCTCTTCTTCATATCCTGAAAGGTTAGCATTGATAATAACAGGATATACTTTCTTTTCATCTAAATAAGCATACTTGAATGTGTCGGGAAGAGGTTTAAGATCAAACACCATGTCTTCTTTTGGTTTCGACAAAATTCCCAAAGGCTCGACCGGAAGGTTGTGCTTCAGGATAGCAAGTTGTCTCAGGAATATGTCATCTAGCTCATTTCTTTCCTGCGTATGCATAGCATTCTCGTGGTTCTCCATAAATTACTCCAAAGGGTCGTTAGGAGGAATAGCAATAGAAGCAATCTCTTCAATAATTTTATCATTACTAGGCAAATTAGTACCACGAGTTTTCTTCAAGAATTTAGAAAAGTTAAATTCATATGGCTCACCATCGAATTTAACAAATACTTTCCCTTTCCTGCAATCTATAATAGCTCCACAAGTTTTGACAAAAGGTCTACCAAAGATAATAGGACAAAAACTATCTTGTACTGAACCAAGTACTAGAAAGTTGGTAGGATATTTTACCTTTCCACATAAGACTTCAACATCTCGTACAATTCCAATAGGAGAAATTGTTTCTTTATTTGCAAGATGAATAGTGACATCAACTTCTTCAATTTCACATGGTAGAATTTCATTCATGATCTCTTGATAAAGTGAAAAAGGATAGCACTGACACTGGATCCTAAATCACATAGCCCGTAATAATTATGATCTCCTATTTTTACATATACAACCAGAGTACCTGAAATTGGGCCTTTATTCTTGGTTGTAACAAGGTTAGTGGAAACAGCACAAAAAATTATATCGGAATCCTCAATATTACTAGTAACAAGATCCTTGACTAACACAACTTGAGATTGACCTTAATCAAGTCCTCATGCTCACCAGTCGTTCTTTCACTTTTATTCAGTATGGTTGTTTCAAAAGAATGCTCCTTCATCCTGGTGGGAAAAGGAGGCTTTTCATACAAAACTGCAGGGAAGATAGGGTCAGCAACATTAACATCAACATATAATTCCTTAAAAGGTTTATGGTGCTGATCCTCCTTCTTCTTAGAGGAATCAATATGAGAGGAAAAATCTTTGTAAAAATTAACTAGAAGATGGGAATCAAGACCAATCTTAGCACAAAAGGTATTGAAGTAATCAGTTTTCACATAGCTCTCAATATAATCACGCTCATAATTTATAACGGGTTCAATACCTTTATCAATCTCCCAATCTTCAGTGTTCTTTTGGATCCTTTCAATAAGATCCCACCTAGCTTTAGTGCTTTTGTTTGAGAATACCCCACTAGAGGAGGCATCAAGAATCTCTTTATCTTGATGGGAAAGCCTTGCATAAAAATTTGTAAGAATAATTTCTTTGGGGATCTCATGATTGGGACATTTGAGCATTAGGGACTTCAATCTCCCCCAAGCTTGGGCGATGCTTTCTCTGTCACGAGACCAAAATTTATAAATATAATTCCTGTCTCGATGTATTTCATGAAGAGGATAAAACTTTGTATAGAAGAGAGGCATAAGCTCTTGCCAATTTAGCAAATGAGAGTTACCAAGAAGCATATACCAATCCAATGCCTTATCTATTAATGATAGAGAGAATAACTTTCTCATAACAAAATCCATCGATATACCTGCAAGCTTAAATAAGGAGCATAGTTGTGAAAGATATAGCAAGTATTCACCTGGATGTCTATCTCCTGCATATCGATTAGCCAAGACACAATCAATAATACCAGTTGGTATTTTAAAGGGCACAATATATGTAGTTGGTGGAGGTTTCTCCACCACAATAGAAGTGGGGCGGTTCCCAATAAGCAACAAACCAAGAGTAGAGTTGTCCATAGGGAGAAAAATTATAAACAACAAAATAAAAACAGCACGTACATAGTAAAGGTTTCCTTACTAATTTCACTTACCAATAGCGCTTTGCTCTCCGGCAACAGCACCAGAAAACGGTCTTGATGACCCACAAGTGTAGGGGGCCTATCATAGCCTTTTCGATAAGCAAGAGTGTCAAACCCAACGAGGAGCAGAAGGTACTCACAAGTGAACTTGAGCAACGAATAGCTGCAAGTACTGAAAGCTAACTTTTTATGGGTTTTTTGGTATAAGCAAGAGGAAATAAATGCAATGAAAATAAATGGTGCTGAGGTGCAGCAAGTGGCCCAATCCTTTTGATCACAAAGGATAAGCCGCTGGAATGAACTTATAAAGACTAAGGCGTTCCTGAGGACACACGGGAGCGTAGTCAAGTGCTTTCGCCATATTCCGTATAGTAACATGTTTTGTATTGATAAGTGTTATGTGGGTGTATCTTAACTAGTGCACCGTCTAGGATAAGACAAGTACACTCTTCTGATTAATCCCTCTTGCAAGAATCCGCAAATACAACAGAGAAATTAAGGCAATGCCTAACCATAGCAATAAGCTTTAGGATCCAATACTCCCTAATGCAAAAGTATGTGAACCGGGGTTCAGGTTTCTCTCACTCCGGCAACCCACCATAAGCATTCTTTATACACAATGCATTCACCTAGGTCCTTAAAAAGGCAAAGTGTCATGTAGTCGATGTTCACATAACACCACTAGAAGAACAACACCATAACTTAAATATCAATCAACACATAGTACTTCAACATCATATGACTAGTAACATTTAGACTTTCCCCATGTCCTCAAGAACTAAAGGAACTACTCACAAGACATAAAAGAGATCATGATCAGAGGTGATACGAATATGATAAACAATCTGGTCATAATAATAATTCTCTAACAAAACTCAATAGCATTCACCACAAAAGAGTAATCAACACCGGTAGAGTAGAGGGATGAATAGTGCAAGGTATAACTCCGATTGCAATGGTAAAGTGAGATAGGTGAATATGGAGATGGTGCTCGTGATGATCTCGATGATGCCCGTGACGATGGTGATGACGATGACGATGATCCCCCTTCTGGGAGGGGTTCTCCCTGGCGAAATCTGCCCGCCTGAAAGGTCTTTTCTTCTCTGTAGGTTTCCGCCGCGGAGCGGCGGCGCAATCACGAAAACTCTCCGCCCCCGATAACTTTTAGGTCAGGAGGGAAATATAGGCCAAAGGAGAGCGCCGGAAGCGGGACCAACCACCCAGGCAGCCACCTGGCGCGGCCTAGGGGTGGCCCGCGCTAGCAGCTCGCCTGGGTGGCCTGTGGCCCCCCTCCGACCCTCCTTCGGCTAGCTTTCGTCATGTGATCGGAAACTTCTTCCATCAAAATTTCAGCACAGTCGGAGATGTTCTGATATGGTAACTCTTGGTGCTATTTTCTCCGCTGAATCCTGCGTCTGCTGTTTCGACACCGGAAAGTCGTAAACTGGGTAAGATAAGCCAAAACACTATAAGTACAGGATCCTTTGGTGAAATATATCAATGAATAGAGACAAATTATGATACAAAATAGTGATGCATTTTGGACGTATCAGGTGTCCGCTGCTCTGGCGCTTATAGAGGACGTGGACCTGCACACACATCAAATAACTTTGCTCCCAACGAGTACAGAGAGGTTGTCAATATCTCCGGCCTTGTAGTTTGCAAAGCATCAAACACAAGTGGGAATAGTAATGGTGATTGCAACGGGAAAGTAAATAATAAGTAAATGATGGAGGTGTAAACAGTGGTGGAAATATGGACCGGAGTCTCATGATGTTCACTAGTGATGTCTCTCTCCCAAAAGACGATAAACAGCCAAGCGAGGTAAACAAATTACAGATGGGCAATTTACAGAATTACAAACGCACCGCAATGCTAATCATGCTCCTTGATTGTTTTGAGGCTCAAAGTAATGGGCAGTACCCCAGAACAAGTAGAGCGTTTATTCATCAGCATCTACTTACTAATCATCCACCTTGAGATATCTATCCAGAACATCTCGCCGGTATTAAGTTGCGAGTCCCACCCAAAGTGTAAACTCAAAGCAATGAACAATTGCATTAACGAACTATGCGTAAGGTAAACAATACTTGCAACCACGGTCACAAGCACCTTTGTTCTCTCCCTGGTGGCAATAGCACATCCCCTAGTATCATGTTTCTGTCAATCAAGCTAGACATCGAGGGGCATGAACCCACAATCATGCATAACGCTCCCTCTTGGAGTTACAATCTACTACTCGGCCAAAGCAATTAAAGGTAACGGAGAACATGCATAAATCACTAAGAACATAATATAAAAGGAGAACCATATATATAACTCATAACAATCTGAACATAATCTCATAATCCATCGGATCCCATCAAACTAAACATATCAATAGCAAGAGGATTACATATATGCCTTGATCATGTAGGTCAGCTCACAAGGACTAACCATTGAAGCACAAGATTAGAGAGAAGACATCACATAGCTACTGGTCATGGACTCATGGTCCAAGGAGGACTACTCACGGCACGTCCGGGAAGTGTTCATGGTGGTGGAGAAGCTCCCGGAGATCAATCCTCTCTCTGGCAGGGTGCCGGGAAGAGTTCACCTGACGCTCTCGATCTCGAAAGTGCTGCGGCAGTGGAACGGTTGAGGAATTCGTGATTCTGGATATGGTCCGAGGGTTTTCCCTCGGAGGAGTAAATATAGGCAAAAGGAGGGCACTGGAGGAGGTGGGCCCCACCCAGGCGGCTTGGTGGCGCGGCCAGGGCCAGGCCGCGCACGGAGGCCGCCTGGGCACGCCCTGCCCCCCCCCCTCTAGGCCCCCTTCGGTGATCCTGGAGTTCCCTTCATGCTAATTTTTATATATATTTTCCCGGAATGTTTCGGGCTTCGGAAAATTGGGTAAAAGCCCATGCAAAAAATACATCAGCACACAGAAACTGGCACTGGGGCACTGAGTTAGTAGGTTTGTCCAAATATTTGAAAAATGATCTAAAAGTGTTGCAAAACATATAACAATGTCATCATGGAACAAGCAGAAATTATAGATATGTTAGGGACGTATCAGTCATCACTCGGAATACCTTGACTAGCGAAGGAAAAATCATTTGACAGAGGTACTTACGCTAAAGCAATGGGCACGTCGACCTTGATGCGTGGTAGGAGAGCCTTTCGGGGCTTCGAGTTCATAGTCTTGAGGTGTTTGGCAACCTTCTATGGCGATACCTCTGGCTCGCTCTAACCGCGTTTGGAACATCGGGTCGGCATAGCCGGCACAGTCGGATTCACCACCTTTGGAGTCTAAGAGCCCCAGACATGGGCCCCACGGTCCTGACACGCTTTTGTGCGAGCCTCGGGTGGAACTTCATCAAAATGGGAAGACTCCGCCTCATCCCCCTGTTCATCGCCACTCTCCTCCGTCTCCTCGTCGTCATCCTCGTCTTCTTCGCCATCCGAGCCCCCCTGATGCTCGGTGTCACTCGCCACGTCGATGGGCGCGGTCAACCATCGGGATAGAACTGACTCATTGGGTGAAAGCTTGTCGAGTAACAAAGTAAGAACAAACTAAAACAACAAGCAACGAAGAAATTGACTCGGTTTAAGCTCGTAAGGCTTTACCTCATTCGGAGGCAGCTCTGCTGAGAAGGGCGGCACCAACCTGGTGCCCCTTGGATTATCTCGCACAGGTATAATAGCCTTGAGCTTTTCCTCCAGCTGCTCTACCTCGATCTCCTTCAGGTGAACGCAAGTTGGATCATCCGGACCGCTATACATCCACTTGGGACAAGCCCTAGCCTGTAGGGGCTGAATACTCTGTTGGAAAAAGACTTCCAGGAGGTCCGTCCCATTGATGTTCTTCTGCAACAAAGCAACCAATTATATCACCAAGATATTTACATCTATCCCGTCTTCCTTCGATATGGACAATGAGGGAGCTGACCGAATTTGCTCAGGCGAATAAAGTGGGAGGCCCGACTGACCCTCACCGATTGGGACGTCCTAGCAGTAAAACAAGGTGTCTTGCCAAACCTTTAGCGAATCGGTAAAAGACATGTGAGGAAAACTAATCTTACCCCTGAGTTGTTTTCCTAATCCACCACAAAGTTGCACTATCTGCGTTTTTTCCTCGACTGAGAAGATTTTTTCACGGTCATCACTCGGCATATGAACATCTTCTTGAATAATCCCCACTGCAGATAGCACCCGAGGAAATTCTCACACAAAGATATCAAAGCAGCTAAGTACGAGACAGTGTTAGGGGGAACATGGTAGAGTTGCACGCTGAAAAAGTCGAGGAACGCTCGGAAGAACGGATGCGGGGGCATGGAGAAACCTCTATCAATGTGGGTGACTAGGAGCACCCGCTCGTCTCCCCTTGACGAAGGTTCCATCTCTCCTTCATCAGGCAGCCGCCAGGTGCCTGGAACCACCAAGCCTTCGCTCTCCAGGTCCATCATTCGATCCTTGGAGACACGGGACGGCATCTAATACGTCTCTATCGTATCTACTTTTCCAAACTCTTTTGTCCTTGTTTTGGACTCTAATTTGCATGAATTGAATGGAACTAACCCGGACTGACGCTGTTTTCAGCAGAATTGCCATGGTGTTGTTTTTGCGCAGAAATAAAAGTTCTCGGAATGACCTGGAAACTTACGAGGATTTTTTGTGGAATATATAAAAAATACTGGCGCAAGAATTACCTGGAGACACGGAGCCAGGAGCCCAGAAGCCCAGGAGGCGCGTCCCCCCTGGCCGCGCCTGGCAGGCTTGTGAGGCCCTCGTGGCTCCGCAGCCTCCAACTCCAGCTCTATATATTCTCTCCCGCCCAGAAAAAATTAGGAGAGAAGAGTTCATCGCATTTCACGACACGGAGCCGCCGCCACCACCTGTTCTTCCTCTAAAGGGCAGATCTGGAGTCCATTCTGGGCTCTAGAGAGGGGAAATCGACGCCGTCGTCATCACCCACCATCCTTCATCGCCAATTCGATGATGCTCTTCATCGTTCGTGAGTAATCTCATCATAGGCTTGCTCGACAGTGATGGGTTGGATGAGATCTATCATGTAACTGAGTTAGTTTTGATGGGGTTTGATCCCTAGTATCCACTATGTTCTAAGATTGATGTTGCTACTACTTTGCTATCCTTAATGCTTGTCACTAGTGCCCAAGTGCCATGATTTCAGATCTGAACCTATTATGTTTTCATCAATATATGTGTGTTCTTGATCCTATCTTGCAAGTTGTAGTCACCTACTAAGTGTTATGACCCGGCAACCCCGGATTGACAATAACCGGAACCACTCCCGGAAATGACCATAGTATGAGGAGTTCATGTATTCACTATGTACTAATGCTTTGTTCCGATTCTCTAGTAAAAGGAGACCTTAATATCCCTTAGTTTCCATTAGGACCCCGCTGCCACGGGAGGGATGGACAATAAATGTCATGCAAGTTCTTTTCCTTAAGCACGTATGACTAAATACGGAATACATGCCTACATTACATTGACGAACTGGAGCTAGTTACACATCACCCTATGTTATAACTTTACATGATGAATGCCATCCGACATAATTATCCATCACCGATCCAATGCCTACGAGCTTTTCCTACACTGGTCCTTGCTAAGTTACTTTACCGCTACTGCTGTCACTACTTCTACTGTTAGCGCTACTATTGTCACTACTTTGCTACTGAAACTCTGCTGCAGATACTAAATCTTTCAGGTGTGGTTGAATTGACAACTCAACTGCTAATACTCAAGAATTTTCTTTGGCTTCCCCTTGTGTCGAACCAACAAATTTGGGTTGAATACTCTACCCTCGAAAATTGTTGCGATCCCCTATACTTGTGGGTTATCAAGACCTTTTTCTCGCGCCGTTGCCGGGGAGGCATAGCTCTATTCTCTGAGTCACTTGGGATTTATGTCTGTTGATCACTATGAGGAATCCGAGAGATCCAAAAACTAAAGTCTTTCCCTCAACTATGAGGACAGGTAAGGAACTGCCATCTAGATCTGCACTTGATTCACCTTCAGTTATGAGTAAATTTGCGACACCACCACCTATTGGTAATTCTGATATGTCGCATGTGCTTGATGATGCTGCTTCTGCTACCCATGATGCTTTGCTTGATAATGATTTTCCACTGGGTGCATTTCTTGATGCACAAATTGCTAGAGTTACTGCTGAATGTGATGATACTTCTGAAACTGATGAAATTATTGAAGTGGAACCTGCTGTTACACCTGTTAGACCTAGCTTTCCTAGATATGAATTGTCTGACATACCTAAGGGTTATGTTATGGAGGGAGAGGTAGCTGAAGAATTTCTTGCTTGTAAGGATAACTATGATCTTGAGAATTTATTACGCAAGTGGAAAGAAAAATCTTTGAATGCTAGAATGAAATATGATCCTAAGTTTGCTACTTCACCCATCTTTGTTACTAATAAGGATTATGAATTCTCTGTCGATCCTGAGTTAATCACTTTGGTTGAATCTGATCCTTTTCATGGTTATGAATCTGAAACGGTTGTAGCACATCTTACTAAACTGAATGATATAGCCACCCTATTCACGAACGAGGAAAAAATTCACCATTACTATATCCTTAAGTTGTTTCCTTTCTCACTAAAGGGTGATGCTAAGACTTGGTTTACTTCTCTTGCTCCTGGTTGTGTGCGTAGTCCCCAGGATATGATCTACTACTTCACTGAGAAATATTTTCCTGCCCATAAGAAACAAGCTGCCTTGCAGGATATATATATAACTTTGTGCAAGTTGAAGAAGAGAGTCTCCCACAAGCTTGGGGGAGGCTTGTCCAGTTACTTAATGCTTTGCCTGATCACCCTCTTGCGAAGAATGAAATACTTGATATCTTTTATAATGGACTAACCGATGCTTCTAGGGACAACCTAGATAGTTGTGTTGGTTGTGTTTTCAGGGAACGAACTGTGGAACAAGCTGAAATTCTATTGAATAATATCTCGAGCAATGATAATGCTTGGACTATTCCCGAACCACCTCCGAAGCCAACTCCGAAGAAAAGAGGTATTCTATTCCTCACCCTGAAGATATGCAAGAAGCCAAGAAATCTATGCAAGAGAAAGGTATTAAATCTGAAGATGTTAAGAATCTACCACCTATTGAAGAAATACATGGTCTTGATAACCCGTCACAGGTAGTAGAGGTAAATTCTCTTCGTAGATTCAATGAGAGTGATATTCCTTATGATAAACCTGCTAGCTTATGCTTAGATGAATTTGATAACTTTGTTGCCAAACAACAAAGTTTCAATGATTATGTTAGCAGACAATTGAGACAAAATGCTCGTATGATTAATCATATAAGTGCTTGTGTGGATAGAAATGTCAATGATCTTAAGCTTTTAAGAAAACATGCCTCTATGGTCACGACTCAAGTAGAACAAGTACTTAAGGCTCAAAATGACTTGCTCAATGAGTTGAATGACAATTTTGTTAGAGTTGTCACTGGAGGTGGTAGAATGACTCAGGAACCTTTGTATCTTGAAGGCCATCCTAAGAGAATTGAACAAGATTCTCAAGGAGTTAACACTGATGCATCTAGTCATCCTGGTATTAGGAAGAAAAAGAAAGATGATAGGAACTTGCATGCTAGCAAACCTGTTGCTATTACACCCGAGAATCCAAATGATGTCTCTGTTTCTGATGCGAAAACACAATCTAGTAATGAACATGAGCCTAGTGATAATATTGATAGTGCTGTTCATGATGATGCTCAACCTAGTAATGATAAGGATGTGGAGATTAAACCTGTTGTTGACCTTGATAACCCACAACCTAAGAGCAAGAGATATGATAAGAACGACTTTATTGCTAGGAAGCATGGTAAAGAAAGAGAACCATGGGTTCAGAAACCCATGCCCTTTCCTCCCAAACCATCCAAGAAAAAGGATGACGAGGATTTTGAGCGCTTTGTTGAAATGATTAGACCTGTCTTTTTGCAAATGCGTTGGACAGATAGGCTCAAAATGTCTCCTTATGCTAAGTACATGAAAGATATTGTGACTAATAAAAGGAAGACACCTGAGGTTGAGATTTCCACCATGCTTGCTAATTACACCTTCAAGGGTGGGACTCCTAAGAAACTAGGTGATCCCGGAGTGCCCACTTTACCTTGCTCCATTTAAGGAAATTATGTTAGAACTGCTTTATGCGATCTTGGAGCTGGTGTTAGTGTTATGACTCTCTCTTTATATCATAGACTTGAATTGGATAAGTTGACACCTACTAAACTGTCTTTGCAAATGGCTGACAAATCAATTGCTTTTCCTATCGACA
Source organism: Hordeum vulgare subsp. vulgare (assembly GCF_904849725.1). Lineage (NCBI taxonomy): Eukaryota > Viridiplantae > Streptophyta > Magnoliopsida > Poales > Poaceae > Hordeum > Hordeum vulgare. Next base: position 410,468,041 of record NC_058523.1, read on the forward strand.
TTTGCGAGGATGTGCCTGTTGTGGTTGCTAACCTTACTATCTTAACGGACTTTGTTATTCTGGACATTCCCGAGGATGATGCCATGGCGGTCATCCTTGGAAGACCGTTTTTAAACACCGTCGGGGCTGTTATTGATTGCAACAAAGTCAATGCCACTTTCCATGTTAATGGTAATGAGCATACGGTGCACTTTCCGAAGAAACAATATCGAGTTCATTGCATCAATGCTATTGAAAAATCTTCATCAATTCTTATTGGAAGCTTTGAATGCCCTATACCTACTGTCAAGATCAAGTATGATTTACTTGTTGGGGATATGCACATCCCCGTTGAGGTAACCTAGTGATTATTCGAAAATTCTCTAGTTTTATGTGATTCGAAAAAAGTTTGTCAAGGAGACTTGATCAACCTCATTGACGGATTTCTTTTGATGACCATGAGATGGATGAATCTAGAAGTCACAACCTTCTGTTGCTTAGAACAAAAATGATAAATTTAGCTTTATTTTCCTGTTTTCTGGTTTTTCCATCCCTTAGAAAAGTGACCCGAAAATAAAAGTTCTCCAAATGCCCTGAAATTCAAGTATGATTTTTTCTGGAATATTTGAAAATTTCTGAGATAGGAAGCTAGTCAGGGGGATGCACCAGTGGGCCACAAGCCCAGGAGGCGCGAGCACACCCCCTGGCCGCGCCTGGCAGGCTTGTGGGTCCCACGTGGCCTCCCTCCACTTATTCCAGCTCCCATCTCCTTCTCCATCCTCTAGAAAAAATCATTCCACAACTCAAACCCGGGTTCTTGCTCTTCTTGCTGCATTTTTCAATCTCCTTGTGCAAAGCCCCATTCACCAAACAGTTTTGAGGAATTGTTCCTTGGTATGTGACTCCTCCATTGGTCCAATTAGTTTATGTTCTAGTGCTTTATTCGTTGCGTATTTTTGCTGTCTTGGTGACCCTGTTCTTGAGCTTTGCATGTTAATTTTAGTTGATCCCAAGTAGTTTTGATGCATGATATGGCCTCTAGGCACTTGTAGGAGTAGTTGCTGTGAGTTTTGTTGAGCCTTGTTCACTTTTATTTTGAGTCACTAAAAATTTCAGAAATTTTCAGAGAAAGAAAAAGGAAAAGATGAGGAGGTTCCTAAGAGGCTCTTCAAGCCGTGACCCCAAGGAAGATGAAAATGAGAAGAAGAAACCCAAGTATCCGGTCCCCCGAGTTGCAGAAGTTCGAGCGTGCGAGTGGCCAAGCGATGTGTTCTTACGTGCCGCCGGTCTTTATGAGGATTTTTATTACTTGGTGGACAACGCAGGCCTTACCGCATTTGTCGAAGATAAGTGTCCACAATACCTCCTCCTCACTAATATTTTCGTGCAAAGCTTTAATTTTTATCCAAGGAAGAGTCCTCCTATGGTTGAGTTCAAATGATAAGATATCCCCCAGCGCATGTCACTTCAGGATTTTTGCAAAGTTTGCAATTTACCTTATGTTCGGGATATTCATGAACCTCGTCCACGGGACTTGGAGGCTTTCATTAATACTATTGATGTGGGAGAGGAGAGAGGAGTGTCTTGCGGTAGAGTTGCTAGCGTACATTTTTCCATGCTTCGGTATCTCTCATTATTCGTGGGAAAATGTTTGATTGGCCGTGGGAAAGCTGGGGCTCTTAGCTTCCCAGATCTTGCGGTTTTGCACGAAGCTCTTTATAATGATAAAACTTATAGCTTGGGCGCTATAGTGGCTCAACGGTTGAACACGAACCGTACTAAAGGCGTTGTTTATGGAGGTATCTATGATACCCGTCTTGCTAAACATTTTGAGATACCTATTAAACTGTACGAGGAAGAAGATATGCTTCTTCCTGAGAGATATTTAGATTATGTTAGCATGGTTCGCCATGACTTTCTTGATAAAGATATTAACAAGAGGATGATTTATAACTTGGTATTTAGCCAGGGTACTCTTGAGACTATTACCTTGCCTGCTCCTTCTTTGTTCAATCTTCATCTAGGCAGGTACATTATTATGCCCTCGGACATCTACGCATATTGGTGCATAGCGACACCACACGCGCCCGTGCCCGAGCCACCAGTCGAGTACCAGACGCCAGTTTATCGGTGGGAGCCCGAGCAGCTCACCCAGCAGTTGCACCCTCAGTACACTCCGGAGTACCCCGGAGACGATTACTTCCCTCCTTGGGAGTAGACCAACTTAGGCCAAAAGCCTAAGCTTGGGGGAGTACGTGTTTCTCACCGACTTTATATTCAGGCTCGCACATTCACTTTGATAGTCGGTGTTCACACTTTGCCATTGTATCATCCATGCTAGTTTATTTCTTTTTCTCGCTTTCTTCTCGTGTGTTTGTTTAAATTGAGAAAAACAAAAAAAATTGGTTGTAAGTTTACTTTCCAGCCTGCTTAGTGGTTTTTAAAAACAAAACCCAAAAATATTTCCCGTTCCTCTTTTGCTTGTTGGGAGCGTTCTGGTGTAAATAGTTTTCTTTTTCTTTGGGTCAAGGTAGAAGACCATGGTTAAAATGTTTAGTGGCTCTCACATGCAAAATTGTTTATCCGTCAAAGATCCATATTACTTTGTCTTCTCCTCTGAGTTTTCTTGCAGATTCCAACTTAGTCCAATCCACGAACACTCTCATCATTATTCACATCATTTGGTCGTGCAAGTGAAAGTCAATAACGACGATATATGATGAAGTGATTGAGCCTGGAAAAGCTGGTATGAACTCGACCTATTTTGTTTTTGTAAATATGACTAGCTCATCATTCCTAATTCAGCATTGTTATGAGAGAAACATGTTTGCAATGATAACTTAGAGATCATAGTTTCTGATGCCATGCTTAATTAGCTAGGAGCTTATAATGGTTTGTCTTGGATGCCAACATGAATTTCAAGATGATTATGATGTAGTATGATAGGATGGTATCCTCCTTTGAACGATTCAAGTGGCTTGACTTGGCACATGTTCACGCATGTAGTTGAAACAAAATCAACATAGCCTCTACAATATTCATGTTTATGGTGATTTATATCCTACTCGTACTTGCAATCAACGTTGGTCAATTTCAATGCTTATTGATGACTGTTGTCACTCTCTAGTTGGTTTCTTCCCAGTCATTTGCTAGCCTTCACTTGTACTAAGCGGGAATACTGCTTGTGCATCCACTTCCATAAACCCAAAGTTGTTCCATATGAGTCCACCATACCTACCTATATGCGGTATCTACCTGCCGTTCCAAGTAAATTTGCATGTGCCACTCTCTAAATCTTCAAATAATAATCTGTTTTGTATGCCCGAACCGCTCATGTGGTGACAAGGGGCGGTCAGTATCTTCCATGCTAGGCGTGTTATCCTCAATACGTGTTTATTCACTATCACTCACGAGAAAGGGGCCGTTAATCGGAATGCCCAGTTCCATGCTCAAATCAAAAATATAATTGCAAACAAAACTCCCCCTGGATTGTTGTTGGTATGGACGGCACCCGAGGATTCGGCTAGTCGTGGAGTGTGATTGATCGGTGGTGGGGGAGTCAAAACTTTACTTTTCTATTTGGGAACCGCCTATAATATGTGTAGCATGGAAGATGGTGAAAACTCTTGGTCATCTCGTTGACAATGAAAGCATGCCACCCAAAATTATGTATATCTGTCCTAAAAAGCTTGAGCTCTGGCACCTCTGCAAATCAATGCTTCCCGGTGCGAAGGGCCTATCTATTTACGTTTTTGTTGAGTCATCCTCTTCTTATTAAAAAGCACCAGTTAGAGAGCACCTCCGTCATTTTTATGCTTTGCTATTAATTGATATTGAGTATGACTATGACTGGATCTTCTTTGCCATGAATTACAATGTTCAGTCAGCCCTTGGTCTTTGAAGGTGATGTGCATTTATGTTTTGCGGTCTCAAAAAGGGCTAGCGGGATACCATCTATTCATATTGTTTTCATGTTTGTTTTGATTGAAGTGTTGACGTTTGAAACTTATTATTATTGCTCGCAAGTGGATTATGCCATTGATATAAGTACACCATGAGACCTAAATGTTATTGCTTTTGTGGTTAGCTTATGATCTTGCTGAAAATCCGAGTATGAGTTAGACATAATTACAACAACAAGATCAAACAGAGTTCGTAAAAGTTTTTTCTTTTGTCTCTTTCAGTTTGTCAACTAAATTGCTTGAGGACAAGAAAGGCTTTAAGCTTGGGGGAGTTGATACGTCTCTATCGTATCTACTTTTCCAAACTCTTTTGTCCTTATTTTGGACTCTAATTTGCATGATTTGAACGGAACTAACCCGGACTGACGTTGTTTTCAGCAGAATTGCCATGGTGTTGATTTTGCGCAGAAATAAAAGTTCTCAGAATGAACTGGAAACTTACGAGGATTTTTTGTGGAATATATAAAAAATACTGGCGCAAGAATTACCTGGAGACACGGAGCCAGGAGCCCACAAGTCCAGGAGGTGCGTCCCCCCTGGCCGTGCCTGACAGGCTTGTGAGGCCCTCATGGCTCCGCAGCCTCCAACCCCAGCTCTATATATTCTCTCTCGCCTAGAAAAAAATTAGGAGAGAAGAGTTCATCGCGTTTCACGACACGGAGCCGCCGCCGCCACCACCTGTTCTTCCTTTGGAGGGCAGATCTGGAGTCCGTTCTGGGCTCCGGAGAGGGGAAATTGACACCGTCGTCATCACCCACCATCCTTCATCGCCAATTACATGATACTCTTCATCGTTGATGAGTAATCTCATCGTAGGCTTGCTCGACGGTGATGGGTTGGATGAGATCTATCATGTAATCGAGTTAGTTTTGATGGGGTTTGATCCCTAGTATCCACTATGTTCTAAGATTGATGTTGCTACTACTTTGCTATGCTTAATGCTTGTCACTAGGGACCGAGTGCCATGATTTCAGATCTGAACCTATTATTTTTTCATCAATATATGTGTGTTCTTGATCCTATCTTGCAAGTTGTAGTCACCTACTATGTGTTATGACCCTGTAACCCCGGAGTGACAATAACCGGAACCACTCCCGCAGATGACCATAGTATGAGGAGTTCATGTATTCAATATGTGCTAATGCTTTGTTCCAGTTCTCTATTAAAAGGAGACCTTAATATCCCTTAGTTTCCATTAGGACCCCGCTGCCACAGGAGGGATGGACAATAGATGTCATGCAAGTTCTTTTCCTTAAGCATGTATGACTAAATACGGAATACATGCCTACATTACATTGACGAACTGGAGCTAGTTACACATCACCCTATGTTATAACTGTTACATGATGAATGTCATCCGACATAATTATCCATCACCGATGCAATGCCTGCGAGCTTTTCCTATACTGGTCCTTGCTAAGTTACTTTACCGCTACTGCTGTCACTACTTCTACTGTTACCGCTACTGTTGTCACTACTTTGCTACTGAAACTCTGCTGCAGATACTAAGTCTTTCATGTGTGGTTGAATTGACAACTCAACTGCTAATACTCGAGAATATTCTTTGGCTTACCCTTGTGTCGAACCAACAAATTTGGGTTGAATACTCTACCCTCAAAAACTGTTGCGATCCCCTATACTTGTGGGTTATCAAGAGCATCCAGTCCTGTTGGAAGTGCCCTGGAACTCGAAGAGGAACCATACGAACCTTTCCTGGCCTGCTCGGCTCTCGCAGTCTCACCTCTCTCCATGCTACACGGTGGGGAGGACGAGGTGGAAGAACTCCAGAGGAGGCAACTGATGTTGCTTGAACTACGTCGGTATTTTCCCCAAAGAGGAAGGTATGATGTAGCACAACAATGGTAGGTATTTCCCTGAGTGATGAGACCAAGGTTATCAAACCAGTAGGAGAATCACGCGACACTATGTAGACGGCACGTGCACACAAATAACAACCACTTGCAACCCGACGTAAGAGAGGGGTTGTCAATCCCTCATGGGTAAAAAGATAGATAGTTTGATGACAGTTTGGATAAATAGATCTCTCCTAAACGCGAAATAAAAGAAGTAACAAAAATGGGAAGCAAGGTATTTTTGTGTTTTTTATAATATAGATCTGAAAATAAAAGTTGCAAATAAAGGAAAAGACAAATAGCAATATAGATCTGAAAGTATATGATGATGAAATAGACCCGGGAGCCGTAGATTTCACTAGTTGCTTCTATCAAGCAAATAGCAACGGTGGGTGAACAAATTACTGTTGGGCAATTGATAGAACAATAAATAATCATGATGATATCCAAGACATTGATCATGTATATAGGCATCATGTCCAAGATTAGTAGACCGACTCCTGTCTGCATCTACTACTATTACTCCACACATCGACTGTTGTCCAGCATGCATCTAGTGTCTTAAGTTCATGGAAAAACGGAGTAATGCAATAATAACGATGACATGATGTAGACAAGATCTATTCATGTAGGAATAGATCCCATCTTTTAATCCTTAATAGCAACGATACATGCGTGTCTTGTTGCCCCTTATGTCACTGGGAAAGGACACTACAAGACCAAACCCATCACAAAGTACCTCTTCACAATGCAAGATAAATATATCAAGTTGGCCAAACAAAACCCAAATATCAGAGAAGAAATACGAGGCTGTAATAATCAAGATTGGATATAAAATTCAAGGCAAAATCTGATCATAAACTCATTGTTCATCGGATCCCAACAAATACACTGCGCTTCGAGTTTTTCAAGATTGCCTTTGACTATTGAACGATAAGATTGTTCATCGGATTAAGATTGCCTCCATCCATATATATAGGGCCTAATGCATTTTTCGAGATTGCCTTTGACTATTGATAAGATAAATAGTATATGAAAATGTATAATGTGAAAATTATATCATTGAAAGCTCCTCTCACGTACGAATTTGAAGATATGCTTTGTGTTACTTGCATGTCATATATTATTGATCTAACATATGGTCAAAGTTAGTCTCGAAAAACGCATTAGGCCCTATATATATGGATAGAGGGAGTATGTATTATTCAGTACCAAGTTTATCATTTTTGTATCTCGAGCATTGTTTTAAATTTTTATCTGGATTTTTGTGACAATATACACTAATATTGTGTTAATGCACTACCGGTAGCATCAATTGACCCGTTCACCAGATTCATCCCCATTAGATGATACTCCCTTCGTAAACTAATATAAGAGCATTTAGATCACTATTTTAGGTATAGTTTAAACCTATTGTAATCTCAACCGACTATCTACATGCCCGTTCTCATAGCTATCTCTTTCTCTTCTCTATTGTACGTTGTTGCTATATTCTAGCGATCAGCCAGGACTTGTACGCCACGGCAAGCGTTCTTCCTTCCACATATTAATACACACCGTGATTGTCCACAAAAAAATGGGATTTTATTTTTGTGCCCCTGGTTCCTTAGTTCTACTCATTCATCCCCATGCTCTTAACTTTTGCTCACTTTTCCCCACTCCCTTGCCCAAAACCCTCAGAACTGGTCACAGCGGACGTTGCCATCGGGTCAATGGCTTGACCATTAACTCTGACGAGTGGGGTCGCGTAGGGCCAAGCCCCATTTTGACCGTTATGTGCTAACGAGTGGGGGCGCAAAACTGACTGCCTCCGCTGCCGTCATGCCGCCTCTGTCGTAGTCGTGTCGCCTCCGTCGCCGTCATGCCGCCTCCGCCGCAGTCATGCCGCCTCTGCCGCATCTACCCTCTCCCCATCTAGGATTAGGAAGCGATGTCGGTGGAGCACCCCATCCGGCCCATCGATCGTGGAGATGATTGGGTTGAATCACAGGCAGATAATTCATGGATTCCACCTGGGTATGCATCGTTTTCCTCTCAAATCGAAGGAGATCCGTAACTTAGGCTATATTTGACCACCGTTGGCGTGAATCAGTGCAATTTTTCTAAATTTTTTTGGCCTAACTGCACCCTTTATTTCAATCTAATAGGGTTGATCCTACACTCGCTTTTCGGCTAGCGGTTAGAAGGGAAACTAGCAAGCTGCGTGGAACTAAACCGTATTTGATTTCTGGATTTTTCTATCTGGAAGTGGTAGAAACCAGCGTTCCGTTCACGGATTTACGCAAGGCACTCTGTTGTGAGTATCCATGGAGCCCTGCCGATGCTATTGAACTGAGATATTTCGACAGTACCGAGCAGAGATTTGTCCCATTAACTTGTGATGAGCATCTGGGATTGCTATTTAGTTTGAATGCTGACAGCCGTTTTGGAAAAATCCATATCGGTGTGCTTCAGGCACGCAAACAACGTATCCCGAAGGGGAAGGGTGTTTAGACATCATCTGTCTCTGCTAATAGCGAGCGTCCTCTCAGTCCTTGTAGGTCGAGACCAAGTAAACCTATTGGTTCTGAAAGCCACAACATGTTGGATGCCGCTAATTCTGCCACTTCTCTTCTCTTTTCTGCACGTGATGTAGAAGTAGATGCAGAGCCTGACGAGGAAGTTCCTCGACATGATGATGAGGATGAGATTCTATTCCCTGAACTGGTAGATAGAGTTAGTCAACAGGTAATGGAAGATGAATATCTAGAGGAGACTAGCAGCCGTGCTAGATTTGATGACACTAACGATGAAGAGAGGGAGGAGAACATCGACTCCTTAGTTTTACAAGAATATGATGGTGAGGACATGCCAACAATTGAGTGGAACAGTGAGGATCCTCAGCTTACTCCAGGAACCGTATTCTAATCGATGATGGACTGTCGTAATGCAGTGACTACATATTGAAATCCCATTGAATACTCCTATGAGGTTGATAGGAGTGAGCCAGGAAGATTCACTGTTCGTTGCCCTTATGATAGGTGTAGGTGGAGGTTTCATGCATCCACTATGCTAAAGAGCAAATTGATTCAGGTATTACAACTGAATCTTTTTTCATATTATTTATCCATTCTATATTCAGATCATGGGTACTGTTTCTTAATTGTAGTTGACAATATTTTTCATTTTTTTCAGATAAAAAGCAACCCAGACGAGCACACTTGCCCACCTGGAGGGGGATGGGGAAAGGACAAATCAAAGCTTGCAAAGACTAGGTGGGTGGCAGATGCAATCTTGGATTAGGTGAGGGAAGCACCAACAATTGGTCCAACAGCACTCCATGGGAAGCTATTTGAGATTGGTAAGGAATGGGCTCTTGATAGGATTAATGGTCCATGGAATGAGAGTTTTCATTTTCTTTACACCTTCAAAGCTGAAGTGAAGACGGCTAGTCCAGGGAGTGTTGTAGATATTGACAAGCATACTGTTAAGTACAAATTAAAAGGGAAGGCAGTGGAGAAAGAGTGCTTCAGGAGGGCTTTTTTTTGTTTCAAGGCTTGCTGGCAGGGGTTTCTGGATGGTCGTAGGCCCTATTTGGTTGTCGATGCAACTACTTTGAATGCAAGATTTAGAGGCCAGCTAGCAGCAGCTTATGGAGTTGATGGACACAAGTGGATATTCCCGGTTGCTTTTGGTGTGTTGGAGGTAGAGTCTGAGGAGAGTTGGGTCTGGTTTCTGTAGCAGTTGCGCAAAATTATAGGTACACCCTAAGGTTTAGTTATACACACAAATTCTTGCAAGGGTTTAGAGACTACAGTAGGGATTGTATTCCCTGGAGTGGAATATAGGGAATGTATGCGACACCTAGCGCTGAATTTTAAAAACAAATTCAGAGGCAAAGTTTATGATGAGAACCTATGGCCAGCATCATACACATGCAGCTTGAGGAAGCATGAGCACCATTTGAGAGTGTTCTATGCTCATAGTCCTTTGGTGAAGGAGTGCATGGATGAACATCATGGAAAGGTCTGGTCAAGAAGCAAATTCAATGAAATCTGCAAAGTAGACTATGTGACCAATAGCCTCGCTGAGTGTTTCAATGCAAAGTTCAAGTCACTGAAAGGGCTTTTGTTGTGGCAAGCATTTGATAAGATCAGACAGATGATCATGGTAAAGATGGCTCTTCATAAAAGAATTGCAGAAACACAATATGTTGGCCATATTATGCTCCCATCTCTGATTAAGGCATTGCATGCCAAGGCAAGAGGACTAAGGATGAAATGCATTCGACCGTCGACATACGAGGCTGACGTGACATACACTAATAGTAAAAATAGGGAATGGAGATATCCAATGAACCTTGCAACTAAGGAATGCAGTTGTAGGCAATGGGAGATCCACGGGAAGCCGTGCATACATGCCCTACATCTCATGACTGTTATTGGAGGTGAAGATGGTGAAGTTGATCAGTATTGCTTTGAATATTTCTGTGTAGCCAAATTTAGGGTTGCTTATACTGAAAATGTGTCTGCACTCCTGGGAAAAGACCAATGGAACATAGTAGACCTAGGGTTCAAACTCTATTCTCCTGTACTGACTAGACCACCAGGAAGACCAAGGAAAAACATGATAAGAGATGGTGAAGAGGGTCGTGTAAAAAACAGCGTAAGTGCAAAAGATGTGGTATTCTAGGGCATATTGCTAGGCTTTGTACCAATCCAGTTGATGCATCATTTGAAGAAGAGGAACAATGGGCAGCAGCAAATGCAGAGGAGAATGCCGCAAGTTTAGAAGAGAATGCAAGTTTGAACCATCATTTGATGCAAAAAAGACCTAGAGAGGAAGAAACTTTGGTTGATACATCATCTCATGAAGCATTTGAAACCATGGCTTCTGAAGGTTTTGAAGCTATAAGATAGGGAGAAGTTATTTTGTCTAAAGTTCCTTTAAGTATTAGTGAACCCACAAATGACCGTCAAATGGTCATCACTTGCTCGTTCAGCCAAAGCTCAACTAAACCGCCACCACCAGAAGTGAAGATTAGAAGCAACAAGACAAAGCTTTCAAAAGCACAAAATATCCCAGCAAGGGAAACCAGGAGCAAGACGGTTAACCCATCCAGGAACACAAGGAGCAAGGCAAAGATTTGAATTTGAACTTGAATGCGAGTAATAAACTTTGAATTTGAATTTGAGTTTGAATTTGTAATAAGGATTTTGTCGTCAATTTGAACTACCATGAAAACTTGTAAGGTGTAATAATTTTATTTGTTATTTGATGTGAAATTTGAGGTAGAATACAAAACTTAGGCAAAATTTGAATTTTAGGCAAACTTCAAATTTGAACTAACACTTGAAGTCCATTGCCCTGTGGTGTGAGTTGCAAAGTTTGCTAAACTATTATAAACGTTAGGTGATCAATCCGATATATTTTGCGTGGTAAAACTTGTAGTTATGAGAAATGTGCTCCAAATGAGCTCCCAAGATAGGGTAAACAGCCCCATTTGCAAAGTTTTTTTGTAAATGTCAGTATACCAAGTTTAGTATTTTTCCTCGTTAGTGTGTCTTATAAAACGACGAACCCTTTGGCCCATGCTAGCCTTGCTAGGGATAGCTTAGGATTGGGTCTTGTCCATCACATCATTCTCCCAATGATGTGATCCCGTTATCAATGACATCTAATGTCCATGATCAGGAAACCATGATCATCTATTGATCAACGAGCTAGCTAACTAGAGGCTTGCTAGGGACACATTGTGATCTATTTATTCACACATGTATTATTGTTTCCTGTTAATACAATTATAGCATGAACAATAAACGATTATCATGAACAAGGAAATATGATAATAACCATTTTATTATTGCCTCTAGGGCATATTTACAACATTCTCCCACTTGCACTGGAGTCAATAATTTAGTTCACATCACTATGTGATTGCAATGAATTCAACACCCATACAGTTCTGGGGTTCGATCATGTCTTGCTTGTGAGAGAGGTTTATAGTCAACGGTTCTGAACCTTTGAGATCCGTGTGTGCTTTACAAATCTCTACGTCATCCTATAGATGCTACTACGCCCCATCTGGAACCATTCCAAATGATTGTTCCACTATATGAATCCGGTTTACTATTCTTAGTCCTTCGGATTAGTGACAAAGCTTGCATCGACGTAACTCCTTTATGATGAACTCCTTAATCACCTCCATAATTGAGAAAAAATCCTTAGTTCATTAGTTACTAAGGATAACTTTGACTGCTGTCCAGTGATCCATTCCTAGATCACTCTTGTACCCCACGACTGACTCATGGCAAGACACGCTTTAGGTGCGGTACACAACATAGCATACTTGTAGAGCCTACGGCTGATGCATAGGGGACGACATTCGTCCTTTCTCTTTCTTCTGTCGTGGTCGGGCTTTGAGTCATACTCAATTTTACACCTTACAACATGGCCAAGAACTCCTTCTTTGCTGATCTATTTCGAACTCCTTCAAAAACTTGTCAAGGCATGCATTTCGTTGAAAATTCCATTAAGCACTTTGATTTATCTTTATAGATCTTGATGCTCAACTCTCAAGTAGCTACATCTAGGTTTTCTTTGAAAAACTCTTTTCAAACAAACCTTTATGCTTTACAGAAATTCTACATTATTTCCGATCAACAGTATGTCAAACACATATATTCATCAGAAATTCTATAGTGCTCCCACTCAGCTTTTGGAAATACAAGTTTCTCAGAAACTTTGCATAGAACCAAAAAAGTGATCATCTCATCAAAGTGCATATTCCAACTCCAAGATGCTTGCTCCAGTCCATAGAAGGATCGCTGGAGCTTTGCATACTTGTTAGCACCCTTTAGGATCGACAAAATCTTCTGGTTGTATCACATACATCCTTTCCTCAAGGAAACCGTCGAGGAGACAATATTTTGACATCCTATATGCAATATTTCATAAATGATGCAGCAACTGCTAACATAATTTCAACAGATTTTTAGCATCGCTACGAGTGAGAAAGTCTCATCGTAGTCAACTCTTTGAGCTTTGTCGAAAACACCTTTGCGACAAGTCGAGCTTTCTTAATGTTGAATTTTCACCATCATCGCCTGTCTACATTTTAAAGATCCATTCACAGTTGATAGTCTTATGACCATCAAGTGTTTCTTCCAAAGCCCATACTTTGTTTTCATACATGGATCCTCTCTCGGATTTCATGGCCTCCAGCCATTCGTCGGAATCCGGGCCCACCATCGCTTCTCCATAGCTCGTAGGTTCATTGTTGTCCAACAAAATGACCTTCAAGACAGGGTTATTGTACCACTCTGTTGCAGCAGTACGTGACCTTGTCGACCTACGAGGTTTCTAGTAACTTGATCTGAAGTTTCATGATCACTATCATTAGCTTCCACTTCAATTGGTGTAGGCGCCACAGGAACAACTTCCTGCGCCCTGCTACACACACACTAGTTGAAGTGATGGTTCACATAACCTCATCAAGTTTCCAACAAAACTCCCACTCAATTCTTTCGAGAGAAACTTTTCCTCGAGAAAGGACCCGTTTATAGAAACAAACATATTTTCTTCCGGATAGGAGGTATACCCAACTGATTTGGGTGTCCTATGAAGATGCATTTATCCGCTTTGGGTTCGAGCTTATCAGGCTGAAAAACTCTTTCACATAAGCATCGCAGCCCCAATTTTTTAAGAAATGATAGCTTAGGTTGCTCTAAACCATAGTTCATACTTTAATGCCCTATTTAAAGTGAATGTCGTTGTCTCTAATGCCTAACCCATAAACGATATTGGTAATTTGATAATAAACATCATAGTATGCACTATATCTAATAGGGCACGACTATGACATACGGACACACCATCAGACTATGGTGTTCCAGGTGGCATGAGTTGTGAAACATCTTTCATGTGAAACTATTTTCACATTGTCTTAAATGTTTACCAAACTCATAACTCAGATATATATGTTTACCTCCACGATCACATCGTAGACATATTATCCTTTTGTCATGATGATCTTCAACTTCACTCTGAAATTACTTGGACCTTTCAATAATTCAGATTTCTATTTTATCAAGTAAATACACTAGTATCTACTCAAATCATTTGTGAAGTATGAACACAATGATATCCACTGCGTGCCTTAGTACTCATCGGACTGCACACATCAAAGTGTATTCCTTCCAACAAGTTACATTCTTGTTCCATCTCACTGGAAAAGGAGGTCTTCAGTCATCTTGCCCATGTGGTTTGATTTGCATGTCTCAAGTGATTCAAAAATCAAGTGAGTCAAACGATCCATCCGCATGGAGTTTCTTCATGTGTTTATACCAACAGGCATGGTTTGCATTTTCAAACGTTTCAAAAATGAGTGAGTACAAAGATCCATCGGCATGGAGCTTCTTCATGCATTTTTATATCAATATGACTCAAGTAGTAGTGCCACAAGTAAGTGGTACTATCATTACTACTTTGTATCTTTTGGTAACAATATTATGAACATGTGTATCACTACGATCGAGATTCAGTAAACCATTCATTCTAGGTGTAAGACCATTTAAGGTATTATTCAAGTAAACACAATAACCATTATTCTCTTTAGATGAATAACCGTATTTGCCATTAACATAATCCAATCATGTCTATGCTCAACGCAAACACCAAATAACAATTATTTAGGTTTAACACTAATCTCGATGGTAGAGGGAGCGTGCGATGTGTGATCATATCAACTTTGGAAACACATCATCAGCTCGCCTTTAGCTAGTCTCTGTTTATACCGTAGCTTTTATTTCGAGTTACTAACACTTAGCAACCGAACCGGTATCTAATACCCTGGTGCTACTAGGAGTACTAGTAAAGTACACATCAATATCATGTATATCCAATATACTTCTGTCGACTTTGCCGGCCTTTATCTACCAAGTGTCTAGGGTAGTTCCTCTTCAGTGATTGTTCCCCTTATTTCATAAGCACTTAGTCTTGGGTTTGGGTTCAACCTTGGATATCTTCATAGAGCAACAACTGGTTTGCCGTTTAATGTACTATCCCTTCAAGCCCTTTCCCTTCTTGAAACTAGTGGTTTTACAAACCATCAACAATTGATGTTCCCTTTTGACTTCTACTTTCGTGGTTTCAAACATCATGAATGGCTCAAGGATCATCATATCCATCCTTGATATGTTATAGTTCATCACCAAGCTCTAGTAGCTTGGTGTCAGTGACTTTGGAGAACTATCACTGTCTCATGTGGAAGTTCAACTCCCACTCGATTCAAGCGATTGTAGTACTCAGACAATCTGAGCACATGCTCTACGATTGAGATCTTCTCCTTTACTTTGCAAACAAAGAATCTCGTCGGAGGTCTCATACCTCTCAACAAGGGCACGAGCATGAAATCCCAATTTCATCTCTTGGATCATCACGTATGTCCCGCGACGTTTGAAACGTCTTTAATGCCTTAATTCTAAGTTCTTCAAGCTACACGCACTGAACTATCATGCAGTTATCAAAAACATGTATGTCGGATGTTCGCAACATCTACAGACCATGCTTGGGGTTCAGCACACTGAGTGGTGCATTAAAGACATAAGCCTTCTGCGTAGCAATGAGGCCAATCCTCAGTTAACGGACCCATTCCGCACAATTACTACTTCTATCTTTCAACTAAGATTTCTCTAGGAACATACTAAATATCGTAGAGCTATAGGGCAAGTTACATAATTTGCAAATACCTATTTGACTATGTTCATGATAATTAAGTTCATTTGATGAACTCCCACTTAGATCGACATCCCTCTAGTCATCCAAGTGTTCCACGATCCACGTCGACTAGCCCGTGTCCGATCATCACATGAGACGGACTAGTCGTCATGGTGAGCAACTTCATGCTGATCGTATTCAACCATACGACTCATGTTCGACCTTTCGGTCTCTTGTATTCGAGGTCATGTTTGTACATGCTAAACTCGTTGAGTCAACCTAAGTGTTTCGCGTGTGTAAATCTGGCTTACACCCGTTATATGCGAACGTTAGAATCTATCACACCCGATCATCACGTGGTGCTTCGAGACAACGATCCTTCGCAACGGTGCACACTTAGGGGAATACGTTCTCGAAATTTTATGAGGGATCATCTTATTATGCTACCGTCGTTCTAAGCAATAAGATGAAAAACATGATAAACATGACATGCAATCATATAGTGACATGATATGGCCATTATCATCTTTGCTCTTTCGATCTCCATCTTCGGGCATCGCATGATCATCATTGTCACCAGCGTGACACCATAATCTCCATCATCATGATCTCCATCATCGTGTCTCCGTGAAGTCGTCGCGCCAACTACTACTACTCCTACTACTATAGCTAACCGTTAGCAATGAAGTAAAAGTAGTAAACACATGGCGTTGCATCTCATACAGTAAATTAAGACAACTCCTATGGCTCCTGCCGGTTGTCATACTCAACAACATGCAAGTCGTGATTCCTATTACAATAACATGATCATGTCATACATTACACATGCAACATCACAACTTTGTCTATATCACATCACATGTCAAACCTTGCAAAAACAAGCTAGACGTCCTCTAATTGTTGTTGCAAGTTTTACGTGGCTGATTTTGGTTTCTAGCAAGAACGCTTTCTTACCTACGTGACAGCCACACCGATGATATGCCAAAGCTATTTACCCTTCATAAGGACCCTTTTCATCAAATCCAATCTGACTAGAGTGGGAGAGACAGACACCCGCTAGCCACCTTTATGCACGGTGTGCATGTCGGCCGGTGGAACCTGTCTCACGTAAGCGTACGTGTAAGGGCGGTCCGGGCCGCTTCATCCCACAATAACGCTGGAAAATATTAAGACTAGTAGCGGCAAGCAATTGACAAAATCAGCGCCCACAACTCTTTTGTGTTCTACTCGTGCAAAGAATCTACGCATAGAAAACCTGGCTCGGATGCCACTTTTTGGTGTAACGTAGCATAAATTCAAAAGTTCCCTACGCCATATTCAGATCTTCCTATGGAGAGACCAACAACTAGAGAGGGGAGAGTGCATCTTCATACCTTTGAAGATCGCTAAGCGGAAGCGTTGCTAGAACGCGGTTGATGGAGTCGTACTCGCGGCGATTCAGATCGCGGTGTCATTCCGATCTAGTGCCGAACCACGGCACCTCCGTGTTCAACACACGTGCAGCCCGATGACGTCTCCTCCACCTTGATCCAGCAAGGAGGAGGGAGAGGTCGGGAAAGATCTCCGGCAGCACCACGGCATGGTGTCGATGGAGAGAGGAGGTCTCCCAGCAGGGCTTTGCCAAGCACCGTGGGAGAGGAGCAAGAAAAGAGACAGGGCTGCGCCGAGAGAGATGGAAAAACCGTGTTCTCAAAGGCCAAAACCCCCCGCTATATATAGGGGGAAGGATGGGTGGCGTCCCCTTTAGGGTTTCCCACCCTAAAGGGGGGCGACAGCCCTAGATGGGACTGGTTGTGGTGGCCAGGGCAAGGGAGAGGGGGTGGCGCCCCAGATGGGCCTTAGGCCCATCTACACTAGGGTCCCCCCCCCCACTTCCCTCTCTTGTGGCGCCTTGGGCCTAGGTGGGAGGCGCACCAGCCCACTCTAGGCTGGTTCCCTTCCACCTTTTGGCCCATGCTAGCCTTTGGGGCTGGTGGCCCCTCCCGGTGGACCCCCGAAACCCTTTCGGTGGTCCCGGTACATTACCGGTGTCGCCCGAAACAATTCCGACGATCAAGCTCATCCATCCTATATATCAATCTTTACCTCCGGACCATTCAAGAGCTCCTCATGACGTCCGGGATCTCATACGGGAATCCGAACAACCTTCGGTAACTTCGTTTAACAATTCCCTATAACCCTAGCATCATCGAACCTTAAGTGTGTAGACCCTACGGGTTTGGGAGGCATGCAGACATGACCGAGACACTCTCCGACCAATAACCATCAACGGGATCTGGATACCCGTGGTGGCTCCCACATGTCCCACGATGATCTAATCGGATGAACCACGATGTCAAGGATTCAATCAATCCCGTATACAATTCCCTTTGTTTGTCGATATAGAACTTGTGCGAGATTCGATCGTCGGTATACCTATACCTTGTTCAATCTTGTTACTGGTAAATCTCTTTACTCGTTCCGTAGCATGTCATCCTGTGACTAACTCCTTAGTCACATTGAGCTTATGATGATGTTCTACCAAGTGGACCCAGAGATACCTCTCCGTCACACGGAGTGACAAATCCCGATCTCGATTCGTACCAACCGAACAGACACTTTTGGAGATACCCGTAGTGCACCTTTATATTCACCCAGTTACGTTGTGACGTTTGATACACCCAGCACTCCTACAGTATCCGGGAGTTGCACAGTCTCACGGTCGAAGGAAAAGACACTTGACATTAAAAAGCTTTAGCATACGAACAACACGATCTAGTGCTATGCTTAGGATTGAGTCTTGTCCATCACATCATTCTCCCAATGATGTGATCCCGTTATCAATGACATCTAATGTCCATGATCAGGAAACCATGATCATCTATTGATCAACGAGCTAACTAACTAGAGGCTTGCTAGGGACACATTGTGATCTATTTATTCACACATGTATTACAGTTTCCTGCTAATACAATTATAGCATGAACAATAAATGATTATCATGAACAAGGAAATATGATAATAACCATTTTATTATTGCCTCTAGGGCATATTTCCAACAGGCACAAGTTCGTGAAATGTGAGAGCAAGCCACAGGGGCAGGTTAGATCTCATGATTTTTCTCTAATTTCTTTTTCTATTTGCTTTTAATTCTTTTCCTTGGATCTGGGATTTAGGGTTCATGTTTTCGTTTCAAATCGTGAAGAAATGCACACATTTTGAATGGCTAGATGACTACGTTAAGCGGATTTAATTCAATGGGCACGCAACCCGGGATCTCAATCTGCCATCAGCACCAACGAATTTGGTGTGTGAAAGTGCTGCTGTGACAGTTCGAGATGCAGATCTGAAGGGAGAATTAAAGAAGATGAACAAGAACTTGAAGCAGATGATTGATTGAACAAGCACGTGAATCTGATTGCCTTAGGATTTTATGCCTTTTATTTTTGTATAGTTGCTCTAGGATTTGCTTACTTGCTCATCATCACTCATTAGAGATGTTATTAGTGTGGTGTCATGTGCTCTAGGACTTGGTTAAATTTGTGGATCATGTGCTCTAGAATTTGCTTAATTTTGTGGATCATGTGCTCTAGGATTTGCTTAAATTTGTGGATCATGTGCTCTATGTTGTGTGTAGCTTAATTTGTGTATCATGTCACTTTCTTCAGTTTCGTCACACAACACCGACCGTAGAAGAAAGAAAAACGTAGTTCTAGGGGCCAAGTTGAAACTAAGCTCTGCTTGGGCCGTCATTGCGTTGAGTGTCGAAGGCCCACAAAGATTAAAAAAGCATAGAAAATAGTGCATGCACTGGCTCTCTTTTTTTGGCTTGATTATTGCCATGGTAAATCCATTTATTGCCATGCCTAACAAAAATATTGCATGATGGTAAATCGATTTATTGATGGACTTGCCCATGTCAAATTTATTTGTACATATCGCCGCAATTTCCATCTAGAGAGAATATCTAGGGCTCGGCTACGACACCATATCCATCTAGAGAGCGTGTCTAGGGCTCGGCTATGGCACCATATCCATCCACCGATATCTCACGTAGCAAGCATACATCCATAACATAAGAAGTAGCAACCATAGCATAGTTCTTACATAAAACATAGGCTGCCCTAAAAAAAATTTTGCGGGTGAAATAGTATATTACTCATCACGAAAGGTTCAAACAATCAATGACAGCTCGCTCTACCAAATGCCCCGACCCTATCCAAGTCATAGTTCTGCCTTCTAAACGAGCAAACTTACCTAAGCTATCACTAACTTTATTTTGGCTATGATTGATATGAGTAATACAAGATTCATGAAGAGACATAAAGTATCTAATCTCCTTAATAAGCGATTCATAGATAGATCTATCCACCTCTTTTGCCTGGATCAACTTCACTGCAACAAGGGAGTCCATCTGGATCATAACTGTAAGAGATAACGACAAACCCTCCATACACGCACATAGTTCAACTTCAATGGTAGCGAATGACATAACATAAATATATAACATGTTGTACATAAAAGAGTTCACGCTACAACCAATGACATAACATAAAATATATAAAAGCCCTAACGGGCAAGACAAGCTTCACGAGACTGGTCGGGCCTTCACCACCATCCTCACTGCGCCTTGTCTTCAGTGCTCCTCCTCCATGTCGTCCTCGCCGAGGTAGTAGGGGAGGTTGTGCATACCGTTGAGGGTGGGGAAGATGCTATCGAAGTCCATGAACATGCTGTAGGTGGTGAATGCGATGAACTCGCACCCACACCAAAACACTTTGTCGAGTAGGTAGTACGCATCAAATCTGTTGCTGAAGTTGGCGATGAGCCCTATCATCGGAGTGGTGGACTTTGGACGCACTTCCTCTAGACGGAACATCACCGGCGAGCCCGGCGGGAGGTGGGCGAAGCCCTCACCAAGGAACCACTGGGAAAACTCCTTTCCATCCCTCCAGCGTAAGAACGCCCACATGCGGAGCGTCGTCTCCACGACGACACCGGCAGGATACCGCCTCTCCGGCACGGTCGGTGGGATTTGGAAGGTGGGGCCATTGTAGTGCATCCTCGCCTGGCTTTGAGAGTGCTCTGGGTTTGGGTGAAGAAGAGAAGGGGCCGGCGCAAATGGATGTGTGGAGAATAGGTGGAGGTGTCGGTGGTTTAAATAGAGAAATAGGAAGGGAAGGGAAGTGGCACCGGCCGCGCTTTCTATTTGCTACGTGCAAACGAGCGGCGTCGATCGATATGCCACTTTAATTGCCATGTTGAATAGATGCGAGTGGATCGAGGAGACAAGCGTGCAACATGAGATGAACCAGCAGCAACGACCGTCCCAGCGTCTGTGGCGGCTCGCATGCAGAAAGAGGCCGGCCAGCGTCTGTGGCGGCTCGCGTGCAGAACGAGCGGTGTCTATCGATATGCCACTTTAAGAGGGGATCGAGGAGACAAGCATGCGACATGAGACGAACTAGCAGCAGCGATCGTCCTTGCGTTCTTGGCGGCTCGCGTACAGAAAGATGCCGGTCAGCGTACGTGGCGGCTCGTATGCAGAAATAGGGGAGGTCAGCGCATCGTGGCGGCGGGCATCAGCGCATGCACACAAGCTAGCTACGTGCATGCATAGCAGGCTCATGTCGTTGCGGCGCGTGTAGGGCCCAACAATCTAACCACGGCCTAACGAGCAAACAACGGCACCGTCCAACATGGCCCTAATTGTCAGGTCCAACGGGCGACACAGTACAGCGTGGCCCCACTCGTCAGAGTTAACTGTCAAAAAACACTGACCCGACGGCAACGCCCGCTGTGACCAGTTCTGAGGGTTTCGGACAAGGGAGTGGGGAAAAGTGAGCAAAAGTTAAGAACGTGGGGATGAATGAGTAGAGCTAAGGAACGAGGGGCACAAAATAAAAATTCCAAAAAAATACACACCAGCGACTCCCATCAAAGAGTAGGAACACTTCCAATTCAATTGTGGAATTTCCTGTTGAAGGGCAAGATAAAATATTGTAGAACTTAATATTTTGGATAAATAGCAAAAACTATTTTTATTGCTAGTTTTCATTTGATTTTTTTGTAGCTGGGATGAAGAATCTCTGCGTTTACAATAGCATAACAAAAGAGAAGATGTTACACGTGCCACCCAGTATATCTAACGGTAATGGCCTTCAATCTTTAGTATATGACGAAAAATGATTTCCTTCGCTTTGTATTTTAAAGCAATCGCTCCCGCTAGGGTTCCCCTCCCTCGTCGTCCCTGGCCGCCCTTGCTCGAAGCTCCATCCCCCTCCCCTCTCCACATCCCGCCCCTAATGCCACCTCCCCGAGAGGTGGCCCGGGTGGCCCGAGTTCCTTCCTCCATCGGCCCTTCCTACCTCCACACCCGCCCACCGCCGCCGACGGGCGCCCCTGGCCCTGGCCCGGGTGGTGTCGGCGTCGGCAGGATCTTCTTTCCCCGCGCGCGCGTTTACCCTTCCCGGGGTAGTGGGCGACGGCGGTGCAGCTCGCCTAGGTAGTAGTCCGACGACCCGACGGTGGTGGCCGGCGATGTTGCTCCTTGGCGTCAGGGCAGGGTGGTGGCAGCGGTGGCCGGCGGCGCCCCTCCCCCTGGCCCAGATCCGGGCCGTGTAGGGCCCATCTGGGTCCTAGCGGGTCGGCACCCGACACGGCTACAATGTCTTCTAAGTGGTGGGAAGGAGGAGCATCTTGGACGCGGGGGGGGGGGGGGTGGGTGGGCGACGCCGATGGCGTGCCTGTTACAGCGTGATGGCGAGAGCTTTAGGAGCTATGAGGTCGTGGTCGGACCTGTGGGCCGACGGGCTTGGTATGCTCCCTGCTATTGCGTCCGGTCGGCTACCGTCGTTGACGATGGAGGTTAAGCCCTCCCGCGTGCCGATGTTGCTACTGTTCCTAGTCCTGACTCCCTTTCGTCGATGTGCAGGCCTGACCTTGCGGTGCCGTGGTGATACGGTGCGGGTGCTTCAAGACCGTGTTGGCGAAGGGTGAAGGTCGGTTTGGTGACAGGCTCCGGAGCATCCGAGGTGCGGGTTGGGATCGGAGGAAACCCCTGTTGGCCCGGCCGACACCGACGTGGTGATGCCTTTGGGTGCCGCCGAACCTTTCTGGAGGGCGTCGAGGGCTACCCTTCCTCGCGCCTCGTCGCGTACCGGGGAAATCCTTGGCAGCGACATCATCATCGTTGCAATCCTTCTTGAAGGTGTTGATTGGTACCGGCGTTTTGGAGTCGTGCAGCTTGATGGGAGATTCTGATGGGCGCAGCGATCGCGAGGCTTCTTCGTTTTTGTCGATCCATCAGGGTTGGCATTTGTTTCTTTTGTATTTTTTTATATATTTTTTAGGCATAATTGTGTTATTTCTGCTCCGGCATCTATTGATGAATGTTTCTGGCAGGTTGTTTTGTAATATAAAGCGGCTCAATCTTTCGTATATAAAGAAACAAAAAGAAAATCAATTTTGGACATGTAAAGAATCTATACAGCCAGCTCGATCTTCACGGAGAAGGAGAATGACAGCGCATCGTCTCCGACCAGGACCGTGCTGACGCCCGACGGCACGACGGTGTACGCCGTCTCCTCGACGATGGCGAACGCCTTGCACACGTTGAGCGTGAACGGCACTTGGACGGCGGCTCCCGCGGGCACGAACACCCTCCGGAACGCCACCAACTGCTTCAGCGGCGCGTCGTCCACCTCGGCCGGCGGCACCGTGTAGACCATCACGACGTGTGCGCCGTCCCTGCTGCCACGGTTGGCCACGGTCAGACTGAAGCTTACCTCCTCTTTGCACCCGTGCCCGGCGACGTTGACGGCCGGGCAGGCCAGCGGGGCCGTCGTCCCCGGCTTGCGGGTGAGCTGCTTGCAAGACTCCCATGCGCCAACCCGGACTGTGACCGAAGCCCCGGTGGTGTCGGATGCGTAGCTGAAGTTGCTGTAGCTGAGGCCGTGGCCGAACGGGTAGAGCACTTCCGGCCCGCCGTAGAACTTGTAGGTCCTGCCAGGGTACCCCTTGTCGGCGACCGGCCGCAGCGCCATGGACGTCATCGGGATCTTGCTGATGTACTCGTTCTTGTACCACGTTAGCGGCAGCCTCCCCCCTGACAAACCAAGAAACGTTTCAGGGAAACGAAATACACCACGGAATCGTTCTGCATTTCATCTGTAGTGCCTAACCTGGATTGTATTTTCCGAAGAGCACGTCGGCGATGGCCGTGCCTCCTTCCTCGCCGGGGTACCCGGCCCAGACGATGGCCCCGATCTTGGGGTTGTTCTGCGCGAAGGAGACGTCGACGCCGCCGGCGGAAATGATCACCAGGATGATTGGGTACGGCGAGGCTTCGGCGACTGCGTTGATCCAGTTAGTCTGATTCCACGGCAGGAGGAGATCCTCCCTGTCGTTCCCCTCCTTCTCCACGCTCATGTTGAGGCCGGCGATGACGATGGTCGCGTCCACGGTTTTCCCATTGGCGGCCGTGCTGCACGCGCCGTGGTCGCACACCTGCATCGACGTGGCGCTGACAACCTTCCTTATCGCATCGTATGGCGTCACAACTCTGCATGGTTTGCCTGCGTAGAGACAGACGAATAATTTCAGGCAACAATGCAGTCACTCTGTCGCTGACGTGCAGATGATTTTTCTTTACGTACCTCTGTAGTCTCCCAGCATGACATCCGTGGCGTTGATGTGTTGCAGAAGGCCAACCAGTGACAACGAATTAACCTTGCTGGTGTCCAATGGCAGCCGGCCGTGATCGTTCTTGATGAGCACCATGCCCTGCCTCGCCGCGTCGGCGGCCAGCTCCTTGTGCTCCTCCGTGCAGACGTCGTTGGCGCCGAGGGACTCCAACTCCGGAATGCCGTCGAAGAAGCCGAGCCTCATCAGGGTGAGGTAGAGGTTCCGCAGCGCGTTGTCGACCTCGGACTCCCGCAGCTTCCCCTGCCGCACGGCGTCGAGGCCGAAGGCGGTGAAGAAGTCCTGCGCGCCCTCCCAGAACATACCGCAGTCGAGGTCCAGCCCTGCCTTCATGGCCGCGGCGGTGGCCTCCACGCCGTTGTACCCGAGCCACTTGGCGTCCCTGACCATGACGCGCACCGAGTCGCAGTCGGACACGATGTACCCGTGGAGCTGCCACTCGCCGCGGACGGTCTCCGACAGGAGCCGCGCGTTGGCGCAGGCGGGGACGCCGTTGATACGGTTGTAGGAGCACATGACGCAGCTCGCGTCCCCGTCCCTCACGCACATCTCGAACGGCCGCTCGAACGTCTCGATCATGTCGCGCTCCTCCACCTGCGCGTCGAACGTGAGGCGGTCGGCGGTGAGCCATGCGTCCACGTCGTAGGCGGCGTAGTGCTTGCAGCAGCTGGAGACCTTGATGGGCCGGGCGAAAGGGTCGGCACCGGCACCGGGACCAGCGCCGTCGATGTCCTGCATTGCGCGGACGAAGCTGACGGCGTACCGGCCGACGACGAAGGGGTCCTCGCCGGGCGTCTCGCTGGCGCGGCCCCACCGCGGGTCGCGCACGACGTTGATATTGGGGCTCCAGTACGTGAGCTCGGCGTGGCCCAGGTTGTACATGGCCCTGATCTCGGTGGACACGGCGCCGCCGATGGCTCCCCACAGCGTCTCGTTGAACGCCGCGGCGCTGTTGATGACGAGCGGGAAGCTGGTGGCGCCGGGAACCACGTCGCCGAACCGGGTGCCGCCGGGCCCGGTGTCCGACACGCCGTGCAGGGCCTCCCCCCACCACAGGTACGGCGGCAGCCCGACGCGTGCCGCGCCCTCGGCGCGGTCGCCGAGGTTGCGCACCTTCTCCTCCAGCGTGAGCCGGCCGACGAGGTCCGGCACCCGGTCGGCGTATGGCAGGGACGCGTCGCAGTACCGGAAACCCGCCATTTCAAGACCCAAGGCCGCGAACCGGGCCGGGTCGCAGACCTTGGTGTAGTTCCGGCCATTGGTGGTGATCGGGCCGAGCCCGGAGCCGCCGCCGGAGACAGAAGTGACCGCGACGGAAACGGCACAGAGGAGCGAGGCCAAGAGCGCGCAATGGCGAAGCGAAGACGCCATTGCGACGAGAGAGGAACCTCTCGTTGCTCTTGGTCTGCCGTGGCAAGTGCGTGCGCACGTACAGTGAAACAGTGTATATAGTAGGGCGGGGCCATAGGGGTCCTTTGAACCAGACCAAAAAAGGACAGCCGCGGGAGCAGCTGGTTGCAGATCCAAACACGGGAAACGCCAGAAACTGAGAGCTGGAGAACTGGTTGTTGTTGTGCGAATTTAAAGATGAGATCTGGCACATGGATTGCACGGTGGTGGAATTGATGGTGGTGTCGTCGATCTTCTCTCCGTGACTCCGTGATAAGGTGGTATGGCTGAACGTGCCATCGGGAACGACGAGGCTGATCATCCTTCCACGTTCTGCAAGTTATGCTTCCGTCCAGGGAGGGACAACCCATCTCTCCTGTAAGGTCTCGACTTTTAGCTGAATCTGCTTGCAGCGAATTCTTTCATTATACGAGATTGCTACTTTTCATACATGTGATATTTAGCGACGGATCCGCATGATCTGACCATCGCTCCATCCGTTTTTCATGTGCGATCAGGGGCGGGCCCAGGATTTATAGGGTGTGTATTCAAAATTTTAAAGACTAACAATTTGTTTAACATCTTAAAGCCTATATTGTTGGCACGTATAATTTTTTATAGTACGGTAACGTACTACCTTCTCCGTTTCTAGATATAAGTTTTTTTAGAGATTTTACTATGAACTACATATGGATATATATATAGTCATACTTTAGAATATAGATTCATTCGTTTTATTCCGTATTAGTCAGTAGTGAAATCTTTTGAAAGACTTATATTTAGAAATGGAGAGAGTAGTTCTGTAATATGCAAAAGAGTGCTCATTTTGTTAAGTAATGATCATTGTCATACTGTTACAATTTTATAATCATTCTCACACTGTAAATTCGCATCACAATTTACAGACTATATTAATGTGTGTTTGTTCATTGCTTCATTAATAAAGTGGAGCGGTGGAGACCCCTTTCATTTTAAAAAACTATATTAATGTGTAGTACTTCTAAATAATACTGTAGGTACTGAACGACATTCACATCTGAACAAATCATGAATTCATGATAAAAATGTATCATATTTCGATATACTAAAATATAGGAAAGCACCTCAACTTACCTAATGGTGTACAAGTACTCACTCCGTTTCTAAATATAAGTCTTTTTAGAGATTTCACTAGTGGACAACATACTGATGTATATAGACATATTTTAGAGTATAGATTCAACCATTTTGCTCTGTATGTAGACTTCAAGTAAAATCGCTTAAAAGACTTATGTTTAGAAACGGAGGGAGTATAAAATTGTGTGTTTTGACGGGGCTCCTGCGGCCTGCGGCAGCTGGACAACGGGAGGAAACGCATGCAATACATGAGTTCATTTCAGCTATAATTCAGCATGAGAGAAGGGAGATTCCTTGATCAGGATACATGAGCATACCAATCAGATCTTGAAGGCCAAGTCGGAGCATAGATAGGATGAGAAATGGACGCTACGCAGCGCCGCCACCATGCCTGCCCGTGCCGCATGCCCCCGTCGGCCTTCTTCTTGAGATGCCCTGCCATGTGGCTGCGTGCGATCAAAACTGGAGAGGCGCCGGTGCCGCCGGTTCGTTCCGCCTTCCGCGCACGTTCGTGTTCTCGCACGACGCGTGATGGTTGAGCGCTGCAGCAATTTCCGAGCTGGACGACTGGGCCACATTGGGCTAGGTAGCGGAGTGGTAGGGGAGAATTAGGCAGGACATGGGCTACTCCCAGTATTGGGATGAAATGCTTTCATAGCCCATTAGTACGTGTCAACTTCAAATTTTTCCTATGTATATACAATCTATAGACTTTGTATATATGTATTCTCTGGCCAAAATAATGGGTATTCAACTGAATACCCATGAATTGAAGTGGGCCCACCCCTGTGTGCGATCCCCGAAACCAAATAGGTTATTTAACTTGTTTCCTCTTCTATGTTTGCACAAAAGTTAACGCAATGTTCAATCTCTTCCACACTTAACTAGACTATTTTTTACCAACTCATCTAGAGTTGATGACACCGTGGTGATTTTTGTGACAAGGGAGATACACCTCGGTCACTTTTGTTTGAATATTAGGGTAACTCGCATATCACAGACCTGATACCTTATATAACCCAGAATTGATAACTTTGGTGTGGGGTGGGGGTTGATGAAATACCCCTCGGGAACTTTGGTGTGAATAGCATGATAACTCATACATCGGTGACCTGATAACTTATGCAGCCCGATCCTGATAGCTTTGACGAAGAGAGGTGATGAAACATATCCCCCGATAATTTTATGTGAATATCACGATAACTCACACATCACTGACAACTTATGTACCTTGGTTTTGATAAATTTGGCGACCGGATGGAGGGAGGCATGTTGATGAAATACCCTCGGTTAATTTTTGTATGAATAGCTTGATAACTCACACATCGCACACCTGATAATTTTTGAGAGAAAAAGATGTTGGAACGAATCTTGATGCTAGCAGTATCCATACTTGTAGTTTTATAGTCTGAAAATCGTGCTAAAGCTGAGAATTGAAGTCAAGAATTTAATATTGAGATCTTAACACACTAGCCAACTCACCCACTACATGGCTCCTCACAAGTTCAAATAAAATACCACTTTTTTAACCATCCGAGGTGAAAATGTTATTGAAACATACCCCCTGTAACTTCGGTGTAATTAAGATGATAACTTACGCACAACTAACCTGATAACTAACATATAAACACATTGATAACTTTTCACCTTAGGCGAAAAGTTCTAGAAGTATCCCTGATAACCTAGTGCACATAGCATGGTAATTTACACACCAGTCACCCGGTAACTTACATACAACAAACGGATAACTTTTTACTGAAACATGCCTCGATAGATCTCTAACGTATCTGTAATTTACGAAGTACTAGGAAAAGGGCCCGTGCGTTGCAACAGGAGAAAAAAATTCATCATATTCAATGGCGATGACCACCTTATGTTCATATCTCATCACATGATTTCGAAAATTTGTTCACGAATGCAAGAAAATATTACTTCTTTTAATTTTATCCAGGAAGATTGTGCTGAAGCTCTAGTGCCAGAGCTGCAAGCACTGCTCCCAGCGCAGCATCAAGAGGTATGTTCCTTTTCTCTTGAACTAAGCATTTATTTTCCTTCTGTGTGGTACTCTCAACATTTTGTCCTGAACTATGATGCAAGCATTTTGGGGTCGGTGGAGGCAAGAATGGCAAGGGAACTACTCCCTCTTTTCTGAATTGTTTTCATTTGTATGTTGTTGTTGTGGTCAAGAACTATCTCCTGCTATGAATTAAATCATATAGAAAGTAGTAAAATATGATAAATTTCATGGAAAATACGACCTAAAAATATCATGCTTTTAGCTGACATTGTTCATGAATTCTCATATACTACAAAGAGGAATAAATTCTCATCAGCAAAGATAACCTACCATCAAAAGAACACGTACGGACAGAGACAACATAATAGCATAATTATATATTGTATTTGCAGCAATATAAATGCCATTATCACTTCGCATCATACATCAGTAGAAATCCTAGCTACAATCTAGCAAAACTGGAACAAAGTCACGATCAGTCCAGTTTTCAACCCAAGACATCAACAAATACATGGCTATCAAGACATGAGGAGGATTAATTATAAATAACAGAAATTTCAACATATGAGAACCATCAATTAAAAGAAACGGGACTAATGAAACATGCATGGCAGTGCCCCTTTTCTCCATGCCAGGTGAGACGCGTCGCTGGCCGTTGGACTCCTTGTTGTCGTAATACTTAGTGTTGCCCTGATAACCCACAAGTATAGGGGATCGCAACAGTTTTCGAGGGTAGAGTATTCAACCAAAATTTGTTGATTCGACACAAGGGGAAGGAAAAGAATATTCTCGAGTATTAGCAGTTGAGTTGTCAATTCAACCACACCTAAAAGACTTAGTATCTGCAGCAAAGTTTCAGTAGCAAAGTAGCGTGATAGCAATGGTAGCAATGGTAACAGTAACAGCAGTGACAACAGTAGCGGTAACAGTAGCAGCAGTGACAGCAGTAGCGGCAAAGTAACGTAGCAAGGACCAGTAGGAAAAACTCGTAGGCATTGGATCGGTGATGGATAATTATGCCAGATGACATTCATCATGTAACAGTTATAACATGGGGAGATATGTAACTAGCTCCAGTTCGTCAATGTAATGTAGGCATGGATTCCGTATATAGTCATACGTGCTTACGGAAAAGAACTTGCATGACATCTGTTGTCCATCCCTCCCGTGGCAGTGGGGTCCTAATGGAAACTACGGGATATTAAGGGTCTCCTTTTAATAGAGAACCGAAACAAAGCATTAGCACTTAGTGAATGCATGAACTCCTCATACTATGGTCATCTCCGGGAGTGGTTCTGGCTATTGTCACTCCGGGGTTGCCGGGTCATAACACATAGTAGGTGACTACAACTTGCAAGATAGGATCAAGAACACACATAAATTGATGAGAACATAATAGGTTTAGATCTGAAATCAAGACACTCGGGCCCTAGTGACAAGCATTAAGCATAACAAAGTAGTACCAACATACTGGATACTAGGGATCAATCCCCATCAAATCTAACTTGATTATATGATAGATCTCATCCAACCCATCACCGTCCAGCAAGCCTAAGATGAGATTACTCACGAACGGTGAAGAGCATCATGGAATGGGTGATGAAGGATGGTTGATGATGACGAAGGCGTCGATTCCCCCTCGCCGGAGCCCAGAACGGACTCCAGATCTGCCCTCCAGAGGAAGAACAGGTAGTGGCGGCGGCTCCGTATCGTAAAACCCGATGAACTCTTCTCTCTGATTTTTTTCCGGGCGAGAGAGAATATATAGAGTTGGAATTGGAGGCGGCGGAGCCCCGAGGGGATCACAAGCCTGCCAGGCGCGGCCAGGGGGCCCGCGCCTCCTGGGCTTGTGGGCTCCTCGCTCCGTCCCTCCAAGTAATTCTTGCGCCAGTATTTTTATATATTCCACAAAAAATCCTCGTAAATTTCCAGATCATTCCTAGAACTTTTATTTCTGCGCAAAAACAACACCATGGCAATTCTGCTGAAAACAACGTCAGTTCGGGTTAGTTCCATTCAAATCATGCAAATTAGAGTCCAAAACAAGGGCAAAAGAGTTTGGAAAAGTAGATACGATGGAGACGTATCAACTCCCCCAAGCTTAAAGCCTTGCTTGTCCTCAAGCAATTCAGTTGACAAACTGAAAGAGACAAAAGAAAAACTTTTACAAACTCTGTTTGATCTTGTTGTTGTAATTATGTCTAACTCATATTCAGATTTTCAGCAAGATCATAAGCTAACCACATAAGCAATAACATTTAGGTCTCAAGATGTACTCATATCAATGGCATAATCAACTAGCGAGCAATAATAATAAGTTTCAAACATCAACACTTCAATCAAAACAATCATGAAGCAATATGAACAGATGGTATCTCACTAGATCTTTCTGAGACCGCAAAACATAAATGCACAACACCTTCAAAGACCAAGGGCTCACTGAACATTTTAATTCATGGCAAAGAAGATACAGTCACAGTCATACTCAATTACAATTAAAAGCAAAGCATAAAAATGACGGAGGTGCTCTCTAATTGGTGCTTTTATAAGAAGAGGATGACTCAACAGAAACATAAATAGATAGGCCCTTCGCAGAGGGAAGCATTGATTTGCAGAGGTGTCAGAGCTCAAGCTTTTAAGACAGAGATAAATAATTTTGGGTGGCATGCTTCCATTGTCAATGCGATGAACAAGAGTTTTCACCATCTTCCATGCTACACATACTATAGGCGGTTCCCAAACAGAAAAGTAAAGTTTTGACTCCCCCACCACCGATCAATCACACTCCACGACTAGCCGAATACTCGGGTGCCGTCCATACCAACAACAATCAAGGGGGAGTTTTGTTTGCAATTATCTTTTTGATTTGAGCATGGAACTGGGCATTCCAATTACCGGCCCCTTTCTCGTGAGTGATAGTGAATAAACACATATCGAGGATAACACGCCTAGCATGCAAGATACCGACCGCCCCTTGTCACCACATAAGCGGTTCGGGCATGCAAAACAGATTATTACTTGAAGGTTTAGAGAGTGGCACATGCAAATTTACATGGAACGGCAGGTAGATACCGCATATAGGTAGGTATGGTGGACTCATATGGAACAACTTTGGGTTTATGGAAGTGGATGCACAAGCAGTATTCCTGCTTAGTACAAGTGAAGGATAACAAAAGACTGGGAAGCGACCAACTAGAGAGCGACAACAGTCATCAATATGCATTGAAATGAACCAACATTGAGTGCAAGCATGAGTAGGACATAAATCATCATAAACATGAAATTAACCAACTATGTTGATTTTGTTTCAACTACATGCGTGAACATGTGCCAAGTCAAGCCACTTGAATCATTCAAATGAGGATACCATCCTATCATACTACATCGTAATTATCTTGAAATTCATGTTGGCATCCAAGACAAACCATTATAAGCTCCTAGCTAATTAAGCATGACATTAGAAACTATGATCTCTAAGTTGTCATTGCAAACATGTTTCTCTCATAACAAAGCTGAATTAGGAACGATGAGCTAGTCATATTTACAAAAACAAAATAGGTCGAGTTCATACCAGCTTTTCCAGGCTCAGTCACTTCATCATATATCGTCATTATTGCCTTTCACTTGCACGACCAAATGATGTGAATCATAATGAGAGTGTTCGTGCATTGGACTAAGCTGGAATCTGCAAGCAAACACATAGGAGGACAAAGTAATATGGCTCTTTGATAGATAAACAGATATGCATGCGCGAGCCACTAAACATTTTAACCATTGTCTTCTACCTTGACCCAAAGAAAAAGAAAACTATTTACACGGGAAAGCTCCCAACAAGCAAAAGAAGAACGGGAAATGTTTTGGGTTTTCTCAATCTAAAAAAACACACGAGAAGAAAGCGAGAAAAAGAAATAAACTAGCATGGATGATACAGTGGCAAGGTGTGAACACTAACTATCAAAGTGAAAGCGTGAGCATGAATGTAAAGTTGGTGAGAAACACATACTCCCCCAAGCTTAGGCTTTTGGCCTAAGTTGGTCTACTCCCATGGAGTGAAATAACCGTCTCCGGGGTACTCTGGAGTGTACTGAGGGTGCCACTGCTGGGTGAGCTCTTCTGGCTCCCACTGATAAACTGGCGTCTGGTACTCGACTGGTAGCTCGAGCACGGGCGCCTATGGTGGCGCTATGCCTCAATATGCGTAGATGTCCGAGGGCATAATAATGTACCTGCCTAGATGAAGATTGAACAAAGAAGGAGCAGGCAAAGTAATAGTCTCACAAGTACCCTGACTAAATACCAAGTTATAAATCATCCTCTTATTTATATCTTTATCAAGAAAGTCATGGCGAACCATGCTATCATAATCTAGATATCTCTCAGGAAGAAGCATCTCTTCTTCCTCGTGCAGTCTAATAGGTATCTCAAAATGTCTAGCAAGACGGGTAGCATAGATACCTCCATAAACAACGCCTTTAGTATGGTTCGTGTTCAACTGTTGAGCCACTATAGCGCGCAAGCTATAAGTTTTATCACTATAAAGAGCTTCGCACAAAACCGCAAGATCTGGGGAGCTAAGGGCCCCAAATTTCCCATGGCCAATCAAACATTTTCCCACAAATAATGAGATATACCGGAGCTCGGGAAAATGTACACTAGCAACTCTAGCGCAAGACACTCCTCTCTCCTCTCCCACAACATTAGTATCAATGAAAGCCTCCAAGTCCCGTGGACGAGGTTCATGAATATCCCCAACATAAGGTAATTTGCAAACATTGCAAAAATCCTGAAGTGACATGCACTGGGGGATATTATATAACTTGAACTCAACCATAGGAGGGTTCTTCCTTGGATAGAAATTAAAGATTTGCACAAAAATATTAGTGAGGAGGAGGTATTGTGGACAATTATCTTCAACAAATGCGGTAAGGTCTGCGTTCTCCACAAAGTAATAAAAATCCTCATAAAGACCGGCGGCACGTAAGAACACATCGCTTGGCCACTCGCACGCTCAAACTTCTGCACGTCGGGGGACCGGATACTTGGGTTTCTTCTTCTCATTTTCATCTTCCTTGGGGTCACGGCTTGAAGAGCCTCTTAGGAACCTCCTCATCTTTTCCTTTTTCTTTCTCTAAAAATTTCTGAAATTTTTAGTGACTCAAAGGAAAAGTGAACAAGGCTCAACGAAACTCATAGCAACTGCTCCTACAAGTGCCTAGAGGCCATGCCATGCATCAAAACTACTTGGGACCAACTAAAATTAACATGCAAAGCTCAAGAACAG
This sequence comes from Hordeum vulgare subsp. vulgare, assembly GCF_904849725.1. Lineage (NCBI taxonomy): Eukaryota > Viridiplantae > Streptophyta > Magnoliopsida > Poales > Poaceae > Hordeum > Hordeum vulgare. The sequence goes on from NC_058523.1 coordinate 410,502,016, forward strand.
GGTCACCAAGGCAGCAATAATAAGCAACGAATAAGGCACTAGAGCAAAAACTAATTGGACCAATGGAGGAGTCACATACCAAGGAACAATTCCGTGAAAACAGTTTGGTGAATGGGGCTTTGCACAAGAAGATCGAAAAACGGAGCAAGAAGAGCAAGAACACGGGTTTGAGCTGTGGAATGATTTTTTCTGGAGGTAGGAGAAGGAGATGGGAGCTGGAATAAGTGGAGGGGGCACGTGGGGCCCACAAGTCTGCCAGGCGCGGCCAGGGGGGTGGTCGCGCCTCCTGGGCTTGTGGCCCACTGGTGCATCCCCGTGACTAGCTCTCTGTCTGAGAATTTTTAAAAAATTCCAGAAAAAATCATACTTGATTTTCAGGGCATTTGAAGAACTTTATTTTCGGGACACTTTTCTAAGGGACGGAAAAAGCAAAAAACAGGAAAAACTAAAGCTAAATTTATCATTTTTCTTCTAAACAACCGAAAGTAAAAGTTCGGAACAGAGGGTTGTGAATCCTAGATTCATCCATCTCATGGTCATCAAAAGAAATCCGTCAATGAGGTTGATCAAGTCTCCTTGACAAACTTTTTTCGAATCGCATAAAACCGGAGAATTTTCAAATTGTCACTAGGTTACCTCAACGGGGATGTGCATATCCCCAACAAGCAAATCATACTTCATCTTAACAGTAGGTATAGGGCATTCAAAGCTCCCAATAAGAATCAATGAAGTTTTTTCAATAGCATTGATGCAATGTACTCGATATTATTTCTTCGGAAAGTGCACCGTATGCTCATAACCATTGACATGGAAAGTGACATTGCCTTTGTTGCAATCAATAACAACCCCTGCAGTTTTTAAAAAGGGTCTTCCAAGGATGACAGCCATGGCATCATCCTCGGGAATATCCAGAATAAGAAAGTCTGTTAAGATAGTAACGCTAGGAACTACAACAGGCACATCATCGCAAATGCCGATAGGGAAAGCAGTTGATTTGTCGGCCATTTGCAAGGAGATTTCAGTGGGTGTCAACTTATCCAATTCAAGTCTACGATAAAGAGAGAGAGGCATAACACTAACACCGGCTCCAAGATCGCATAAAGCAGTTCTAACGTAGTTTCCTTTAATGGAGCAAGGTATAGTGGCCACTCCGGGATCACCTAGTTTCTTAGGAGTTCCACCCTTGAAGGTGTAATTGGCAGGCATGGTGGAAATCTCAACCTCGGGTATCTTCCTTTTGTTAGTCACAATATCCTTCATCTACTTAGCATAAGGAGACATTTTGAGCATATCTGTCAAACGCATTTGCAGAAAGACAGGTCTAATCATTTCAACAAAGTTTTCAAAATCCTCATCATCCTTTTTCTTGGATGGTTTGGGAGGAAAGGGCATGGGTTTCTGAACCCATGGTTCTCTTTCTTTACCATGATTCCTAGCAATGAAATCGTTCTTATCGTATCTCCTATTCTTAGGTTGTGGATTATCAAGATCAACTGGTTCAATCTCCACATCCTTATCATTGCTAGGTTGAGCATCAACATGAACACCACTATCGATATTATCATTAGGCTCATGTTCATCACCAGATTGTGTTTCGGCATCAGAAACAAAGACATCGTTTGGATTCTCGGGTGTAACAGCAACATGGTTGCTAGCATGCAAGTTCCTATCATCTTTATTTTTCTTCCTAGGATGACTAGGTGCCTCGGTGCTAACTCCTTGAGAATCTTGTTCAGTTCTCTTAGGATAACCCTCGGGATACAAAGGTTCCTGGGTCATTCTACCACCTCTAGTGATAACTCTAACAAACTTGTCATTCAGCTCATTGAGCAAGTCATATTGAGCCTTAAGTACTTGTTCTACTTGAGTGGTGACCATAGAGGCATGTTTACTCAAAAGCTTAAGGTCATTGACATTTCTATCCACACAAGCACTTAAATGACTAAGCATACGAGCATTCTGTTACAATTTTCTGCTAACATAATCATTGAAACTTTGTTGTTTGAAAACAAAGTTAACAAATTCATCTAAGCATAAGCTAGTAGGTTTATCAATAAGAATATCACTCTCATTGAATCTACGAAGAGAATTTACCTGTACTACCTCTGTCAGGTTATCAATACCATGTATTACTTCGATAGGTGGTAGATTCTTGACATCTTCAGAGTTAATGCCTTTCTCTTGCATAGATTTCTTAGCTTCTTGCATATCTTCAGGACTGAGGAATAGGATACCTCTTTTCTTCGGAGTTGGCTTCAGAGGTGGTTCGGGAATAGTCAAAGCATTCTCATTCCACAAGATATTATTCAATAGAATCTCACCTAGTTCCACAGTTCGTTCCCTGAAAACACAACCATCACAACTATCTAGGTGGTCCCTAGAACCATCGGTTAGTCCATTATAGAAGATATCAAGTATTTCATTTTTCTCAAGAGGGTGATCAGGCAAAGCATTAAGTAGCTGGACAAGCCTCCCCCAAGCTTGTGGGAAACAGCTTAAGGATATAGTAGTGGCGGATCTTTTCCTCACTCGTGAATAGGGTGGCTATATCGTGCAGCGTAGTAAGATGTGCTACAACCGTTTCAGACTCATAACCATGAAAAGGATCAGATTCGACCAAAGTGATTAACTCAGGATCGACAGAGAATTCATAATCCTTATCGGTCACAAAGATGGGTGAAGTAGCAAACTTAGGATCATATTTCATCCTAGCATTCAGAGATTTCTCTTTCCACTTGTGCAATAAATTCTCAAGATCATAGCTATCCTTACAAGCAAGAAAGTCCTCAGCTACCTCTCCCTCCATAACATAACCCTCAGGTATATCACGCAATTCATATCTAGGAGAGCTAGTTCTAACAGGTGAAACAGCAGGTTCTACTTCAATAATTTCAGCAGTTTCAGAAGTATCATCACATTCGGCAGCAACTCTAGCAATTTGTGCATCAAGGAATGCACCTTGTGGCAAAGAAGTTTCAAGCAAAGCATCATCATAAGCATCATGGATAGCAGAAGTAGCATCATCAAGCATAGGGGACATATCAGAATTTCTAGCAGGCGGTGGTGTCGCAAACTTACTCATAACTGAAGGTGAATCAAGTGAAGAGCTAGATGGCAGTTCCTTACCTGTCCTTGTAGTTGAGGGCAAGACTTTAGTTTTTGGATCTCTCGGATTCCTCATAGTGATCAACAGACGTAAATCTCAAGTGACTCAGAGAATAGTGCTAGGCCTCCCCGGCAACGGCGCCAGAAAATAGTCTTGATAACCCACAAGTATAGGGGATCGCAACAGTTTTCGAGGGTAGAGTATTCAACCCAAATTTGTTGATTCGACACAAGGGGAAGCAAAAGAATATTCTCGAGTATTAGTAGTTGAGTTGTCAATTCAACCACACCTGAAAGGCTTAGTATCTGCTGCAAAGTTTCAGTAGCAAAGTAGCGGGATAGCAATGGTAGCAATGGTAACAGTAACAGCAGTGACAACAGTAGCGGTAACAGTAGCAGCAATGACAGTAGTAGCGGCAAAGTAACATAGCAACAACCACTAGGAAAAACTCATAGGCATTGGATTGGTGATGGATAATTATGCCGGATGACATTCATCATGTAACAGTTATAACATGGGGAGATATGTAACTAGCTCCAGTTCGTCAATGTAATGTAGGCATGCATTCCGTATATAGTCATACGTGCTTACGGAAAAGAACTTGCATGACATCTATTGTCCATCCCTCCCATGGCAGCGGGGTCCTAATGGAAACTACGGGATATAAAGGGTCTCCTTTTAATAGAGAACCGAAACAAAGCATTAGCACTTAGTGAATACATGAACTCCTCATACTATGGTCATCTCCGGGAGTGGTTCCGGCTATTGTCACTCTGGGGTTGCCGGGTCATAACACATAGTAGGTGACTACAACTTGCAAGATAGGATCAAGAACAAACATAAATTGATGAGAACATAATAGGTTCAGATTTGAAATCATGGCACTCAGGCCCTAGTGACAAGCATTAAGCATAGCAAAGTAGTAGCAACATCAATCTCAAAACATAGTGGATACTAGGGATCAATCCCCATCAAAACTAACTCAATTACATGATAGATCTCATCCAACCCATCACCGTCCAGCAAGCCTACGATGAGATTACTCACGAACGGTGAAGAGCATCATGGAATTGGCGATGAAGGATGGTTGATGATGACAAAGGCGTCGATTCCCCCTCTCCGGAGCCTAGAACGGACTCCAGATCTGCCCTCCAAAGGAAGAACAGGTGGTGGCAGCGGCTCCGTATCGTAAAACGCGATGAACTCTTCTCTCTGATTTTTTTCCGGGCGAGAGATAATATATAGAGCTGGAATTGGAGGCGGCGGAGCCCCGAGGGGCTCACAAGCCTGCCAGGCGCGGCCAGGGGGCCCGTGCCTCCTGGGCTTGTGGGATCCTCGCTCCATCCCTCCAGGTAATTCTTGCGCCGGTATTTTTTATATATTCCACAAAAAATCCTCGTAAATTTCCAGGTCATTCCGAGAACTTTTATTTCTGCGCAAAAACAACACCATGGAAATTCTGCTGAAAACAGCGTCAGTCCGGGTTAGTTCCATTCAAATCATGCAAATTAGAGTCCAAAACAAGGGAAAAAGAGTTTGGAAAAGTAGATACGATCGAGACGTATCATGCCCTAGTGCCAGGAGTCTCACATCTTGTATGGTAGAATTTTCTAGTGTAGCTCCCCGACAAAGGACCAAACCTATATCTCTCCTTTGAACTGCCATCAGTGTATTAGCTCCCCTTCTGCATCAAGCATCATGGAAATTAGAGATGAAAAGTTACATTACCGTCTTGTGACGCGTCGCCGGCTACTCGACTCATCATTTCCTTAATGCTTAGTGTTGCTTTTTCTTGATTCCAACTTTGTACAAAACATGGGACACACAAAGATGATGGAGTCGGCAAAAAAACCATTGTGTTGTGGCATGGGAAAGAGAACAGTTGATTAGGTGGAAAAATTGGATGATTATTTACAAATTAGAAAGAAATGACTTATCGCTCGGAGAATAGAAAGAAGATGTTTTATTCAAGAAATCACTTAGATGCATGTGTAGACATGATCCTCTCACTACTTCTACGAGGATTAGAAATATTAAATCCTAGGTGCTGATAGAGTAGGAGAGAAATCTTTTGTACAAATCAAAGACATGATATCTTCATACAACATGAAATCTCGGAATGTCATATCCACATAATTAGATCTTATCACTGAGTATGAACCAATCTATTTACCCATTTGAATGGATCGATATTTATTCATGAAATTTTACTTCATAAGAAATACCATACCAGCAGAGAAGACGAACCTACTTAAGAGGAGCACAATCAACTTCCATGCTACACTAAAATTACTTTCATAGCTACAGGAAGGGAAACCTCGATCAGCAATTAAGCAGTACTGCAGTAAAGTAATGACTGTTAAACAACAACAACAGTTTCGAAATCTACCACATAAAACATCCGTTTACCTACGCGAGTGCTGCGAGCGAGCGGGACGAGCGTCGTCCTCATGCAGACGCGGGCAAGGACAGGCGGTGGTGGCATTGCAGATCGAACAGGACGGCCCTTTGGTGGCGACGACGGTAGGGCCCGGTCGGATCCGGTCGGATCTGGACGGGGTGGATCCATTTCCGGTGGATTTGGCATGGACGCGGCCAGATCCGACGAGATTGAGGGCCGGCGGTGCCATGGCCCTCCTGGAGGTCCCTGTTCAGCGAGAAAGAGGGAGAGATGCGAGAAGATTGAGAGGAAAAAGAAGAAGGGAGAGGGGCGAGGCGGCAGAGCGGTCGAAGGTCCGACGGGGCGTGGCGGCGGTGTGGGGTCACCGGCGAGGCGGCCTGCGGGCGCGAGGGGAGCTCGGGCAGGATGACCTGCAGGCGGCGGTGCTGTTTTTTTAATAGAAGTGAAATGTTTTCTCTGAGTCCACTTAAGTAAGGGGTGTGGGTTGATTTCAACAAAACATAGGGTTTTTTATGCAAAATTGCCACGACGGGCGGTAGAAGCGCTCCACGCTTTATTATTAGGGGAGATTCATGTCATATTCACCTATGTTTACAATAATTTTATATGGTTTTTATGCACTTTACATGATTTATTTAGAACTAACCCAGACTAACGTTGTTTTCAGCAGAAGTATCATGGTGTTGTTTTTTGTGCACAAAATGAAAGTTCTCGGAATCGCCCGAAACTTTTTGACAATTTTTTCTGGGCCAGAAGACACCCAGTGGACCAAAGAAGCAGGCCAGAGGAGCCACGAGGAGGGCATCACACACCACGGCGCGCTAGAGGGGCTCGGGGTGCCCTGGTGTCTTGTGCTCACCTCGTGGCCCATCTTCGCGTCAAACCAACGCCAAAAATTCCTATAAGTATAGAAACCATCACAAATAACCCTAGACGAGAAGTTCCGCCGCCGCAAGGCCTCTGTATCGTTGAAAAACCAATCTAAAGAGAAAACAGTACCCTGCCGGAGAGGGTAGATCATCTCCAGTGGTCATGTTCATCATCCCGGTGGAGGCCATGACGAAGAAGGAGTAGTCCACCCTCGAGGATTACGGTTTGTACGAGTAGCTATGTGTTCAATCTATCTATCTCGTGTTATTAAGATGACATGATCTTGATGTATCGCGGGCTTTGTTAATATAGCGGGTCATATGATTATATTCCCTTGCTATCATGTTGTGATGAATTGAATCTTTCCTTTAAGATATCGTTATGTTGGATTGGATATTAGATTTGAGAACATTTGATATATATCTTGCATGTGGATACTCGTGGTGACAATGGGGTGTTCTATTGATTCACTTGATATATGTTTTGGTACTCAACTTGCAGATTCCCGAGGTGACATTGGGGTAATCTATGCATAGGGGTTGATACACGTTCTTGTCCTACTTTCTCCGTTCGAAATCTTGGGGCACTCTTTGAGGTTCTTTTTGTTGGATTGAGTATTATGAATCTGAAATTGTTTGATGCGTATCGTATAATTAACTCATGGATACTTGTGGTGACATTGGAATATCTAGGTGACATTAGAGTTGGTTTATGCGTATCATATGGTGTTATTTTAGTACGAACTCTTGAATAGATTGATCGGAAAGGATAAGTTATTATCGTAGTACGAACTCCTGGATAGATTTATCGAAAATGATAGCTTTAAGGTGGTCTCCTATCCTACAAATAATTTCTTCTTATGTTCTCCGCTAGATAAGAACCTCGGAGTGATTCTTCGTTGCACGTTGATGGATGGTTATGTATCCAATTATATTAGCATTGTTTAGAGATTGCACTACCGAAACTACATATCGTAGGCCTTGTTTTCAAGCATTGCAATACCGTTTGTGCTCACTTTTGTTACTTGCTACCTTGTTGTTTTTTATTGTTACTATTACAAAAATCCATATCTACTATCATTACTACACTTGTATCACCATCTCTTCGTCGAACTAGTGACCTATACAATTTGTCGTTGTATTGGATGTGTTGGGGACACAAGATATTTCTTGTATTTGATTGCAGGATTGTTTGAGAAAGACCATATTCAACCTCCACCTCCCACGGATTTATAAACCTTAGGTCATCCAGTTGAGGGAAAATTGCTAATGTCCTACAAAACTCTGCGCTTGGAGGCCCAACACGAGTCTACAAGAATAAAATTGTGTAGTAGACATCATACCCCGGTAACTTCTGTGTAAATAGCATGATCATTTATGCATCGAGGACCTCATAACTTTCGTCCAACCACCATGTTAACTTCGACTTTGAGGAAAAACATTGAAACATAACTCCTTCAACAACTTTCATTTAAATTTATGACAATTTTATGCATCACAGACTTAATATCTTACGTTTAAACACCATGGTTTCTTTCATCCAAGGGGAAAATGTTTTTTGAAACATTTCACCAGTAATCTTTGTGTTAAGTTACCATATTGCCCCATGCTTTAACCTTCTCGTACTATATTTACCAGCCTTATTATGTTAGAATTATCATGTTGCTTATACTATATTTATCACGCTGGTTATGCCAAAGTTATCAAGCCAATATTTATTATTTTTTCTCATATGGCAAAAATAAGAAAGGTTCAAATAACATTGTTTATCCATAATAGACATCAACAATAGATGGCTTAGTTGGTTATTAGCCTCAACAGCTATCCCATAGACCTGAGTTCAAATCCTCTTTCAAGCACTTTTATTTTCTTATCATATTATGCAGCAAAAAACTAGAATAAATCACTAGTAATTCACTATGATGACTAGTAATTCACTATGATGACTAGTAATTCACTATGATTTTTGAGAGAAGGAAAAAAATTAGTGCAAACAAGCATGGAATGATTACTGAAGGAATTGTATGGATGTGTCGCTAACCTCGAGTCGACTAGAAAGGTTCTCATTGGAATGAAAATGAACACCAAATTTTGATCCCAAACACCACCACAGCAGATCATCATTGTACATCGCTGATGTGCAGGCACAAGCCCCACGAGGGAATTTGCAAACTGCACGCTCGCGATACGTAGTACTTATAGGAACAGAAACAGAGGAATCGTCTGAGCTTGTCAAGGCTATCTCCAAGGAAAGTGGTATTCTCCTCTCGAGCTTAAATGAGCTCGGGTAAACAGTAAAATCTGAAAAAAATATAAAACTAGTTCAAAAAGATCTATTTTTTTGTGATGAGTATTCACAAAAGTTTTAAGTGCTTGCAAAAATTCATCTTGAAATCAAATTCCAATAAGGTGTGGCAAAAAAACAAATTCAGTGCTTCAAAATTCTTTTGAAAGAAGCATTTTTAGAGTATCAATTTGTTGCCTCTCCTTGTAGGAATGTGATTTTATTTTAGAGTATCAAATCCTCTTTCAAGCACTTTTATTTTCTTATCATATTATGCAGCAAAAAACTAGAAAAAATCACTAGTAATTCACTATGATTTTTGAGAGAAGGAAAAAAATTAGTGCTTTCAAGCACTTTTATTTTCTTATCATATTATGCAGCAAAAAACTAGAAAAAATCACTAGTAATTCACTATGATTTTTGAGAGAAGGAAAAAAATTAGTGCAAACAAGCATGGAATGATTACTGAAGGAATTGTACGGATGTGTCGCTAACCTCGAGTCGACTAGAAAGGTTCTCATTGGAATGAAAATGAACACCAAATTTTGATCCCAAACACCACCACAGCAGATCATCATTGTACATCGCTGATGTGCAGGCACAAGCCCCACGAGGGAATTTGCAAACTGCACGCTCGCTATACGTAGTACTTATAGGAACAGAAACAGAGGAATCATCTGAGCTTGTCAAGGCTATCTCCAAGGAAAGTGGTATTCTCCTCTCGAGCTTAAATGAGCTCGGGTAAACAGTAAAATCTGAAAAAAAATATAAAACTAGTTCAAAAAAATCTATTTTTTTTGTGATGAGTATTGACAAAAGTTTTAAGTGCTTGCAAAAATTCATCTTGAAATCAAATTCCAATAAGGTGTGACAAAAAAACAAATTCAGTGCTTCAAAATTCTTTTGAAAGAAGCATTTTTAGAGTATCAATTTTTTGCCTCTCCTTGTAGGAATGTGATTTTATGATGACATTTTGCAAGTATTTAAAACTTTTGTCAATATTTATCACAAATAAAATTCAGAATTTTTAGAATTTCTTTTGTATTTTTTTCGATTTTAATGTTCACCCGGGCTCATTTAAGCTCGGGCTCAAAAACTCTGCGTCAATTTGCACGATATTTTTCTCTTCTGAAAACAAGTTTGAAATTCCCTCCCTCAGCACCGATTGATGCACACAATGCTCAATTACTTATTGCAGAGTTTACCAATTATCCATAGTCTGAACAACAAAACAGAAGGTAAAGCTTAGGTGGATTACAAACGACTGAAAACAAGATAAAATGAGTCCTTAGGGGAGTGAGCCTAGCACAATTGGTTGGGAGAGTGAATGTATAAACCCAACACGTGAGTTCAAATCCTTACAATTGGTTAGGTTCCTATCTATTCTTTAGGACCACACTTTCCTGGTACTCACAAATTTATTGAGGACAAGGCTTGGTGCGTAACCAAGACTAAAAATCATAGTACTACTCATAATTAAACGGTAGTATGCATCCCTAATTGATGCAGAGGCCGGGGAAGTGAAATTCTCTCTCATTTTAATGGACAGAGTCAATCCACGACATGTGTTTTTTTGAGTATCACCCCTGGGTCGCCTCCTGCTAGGGCGACTTGGGCACAGATTTGCCGCACTCCCGGGCCGCCTCCACCGCGTCCTTCCCTCCCTCGCCACTGGATGAAGTCGTCGGCCGAAGCCCCGGCTCGCCGATGGCGGCGGCGGAGGATCACTTCCCTCCCGCGCCCGGATCTGGTGAGGCAGGTCACCCATCAACATTGGGGAGTCTCTACGTGATTTGGATCGTGGTGGCACAGCGGCTCGCCTCCGTCGATGGCGCGAGGCGACGGCGCGGTGGTGCGCGGAGGCGACAGAGCTGCAAGGCGACTTGGAAGATCGGGTGGTGTGGGCTACTAGACGCGTCCGCGTGATCACGACGGCCATGGTGGTCGTGGCCGGCAGCTCGGTGATTCGGCGGCGGCGGCGACGTTCGACCTGTATCTCGGGGCGGCAACCCTGGAAGGTGATAGTAGGTGAAGCTCGGGATGTCCGTGGCGGCATGGCGTGTTGCAGTCTGTGTCCAAGGCGGATCGCGCGCCGGTGTTCTGGTGGTTTTTTTGCTATGGATTCGTTCGGATTAGAGACGGTGGAGAGCGCTCGGGATCCATCTCGTCGGGTCTCGCGGTTTGGCAAGGTAGTGTGGGAGCCCTTCTTCTAGGCTCCAGTGATGGCACACTCAGGCAGTGACCGGTGCGCGAGGGCTCCTATGGTGGAAGTGTTGTCGTGATGGTCGCTGGATCTAGGCGGCTAGATCTGGGGCTTTGAAGGCGATAAGGACGGTGCACAGGTTATCGGGTGAATTTCTTTGGGACGGATCTAGGTGAAAACCTAGTCTTCAGCCAGTGGCCGGAGCCGGTGATGATGGTGCCCTTATCATTGTTTCCTTTATTAAGGCATCATCGAGGTAAAGCTCCCGACTCCACCCAATACCTCTGGGAAAGCCTAGATCAGCATATCAGATGACGGCGACACTCTTGTGTTGTTTTCCCCTCGGGGCGTCATTCTTGGAGGTGTACGTGAGCTCGAGGGAAAAGTGGACACCATATTTGGTGGAGCGGCGCTTCATCCTACATATTCATGGCGGTGGATCTCGGCGGCGTGGAGCAGTGAAGGCTCGATGTCCGATGTGTGGAGATGGACTCGCGCAGGAGGATGCCATTGTCTAATATCGTGGTGGCATCGATGGCGGAGAGGCCTCGCAAGGTCGATCCGTGAGTAGCTACTTTGAGGATGGATCGATGGAAGACAGAGGTGACAACCCTTGCAACATGTACGTTGCTGCCCACTTGGAGTGCGTCGGACCGGTGTGTCACCCAGTACTGGCGTTGTGGCTTTGATAGGTCATCCGTCTTGTGATGTTAGGCTTTGGGATTATGTCTGTTTGATATTCGGCCCGGACTTTCGGCACGCCTTCATCAAAGGGATAGGAATAGCGACATGTGTGCCAATATGGTGGCTTCAGGCGCACGCATGTATTCCTTTGTAATGTCTTGATGAATAATTAATAAAATGGTTGCATGCATCCTCAGATACAGAGGTCAGGGGTACATCCTCCATTTCTAAAAAAACTATTCTATTATTAGGCTGCCACCCAAATTAGTTGAATAAACCTTGGGCGACCATCTCCCACAGGTTGCATCTAAAGACCGTGATTACTTTATACCTCCTCCGGAGAAAATAGGTTCAAATATGGATCTAGTAAGTTGTCGAGTCGTGTGTGGATGACCTGTAAGAAAGGAAAAAAAATTGTCCTACTAAAACCACAATTTATGTGGTAGTTGCATGTTGCCCAAAGTAAACCACAAACTCCCATTAAAATTGGCACTTTAATTTTAGGTCCATTCAACCAGTTACCTAACAAATTCAAAATACAAGATGGTGGGGAAAAAATAAATGCTATATAAATAGAACACCACATGATCTTAGCAAGTGAGAAATCTAGGAAAAGATGCTAAATCATTTCCTCATTTTCACAAGAAATATATTTTGTGCAGCCCTACCATCATTAGTTTTTGGGTTATCTTTGGTTATTAGGATACCTCTCTTATAAGATATCACATAAAATATAAATTTAAAGGGACTTTATGTTTGTAAATAATTTTCTGATTAAAATGCAATACGATATTAACAAGATGACAATACATAAAAAAATACCATAAGTGGTGAACTTCCACTTGAATGAGTTTGATTCTATCATCACGTTGACTCCATCAACCTAGTAACCAAATGCACCAAGTTCCTCCACTTCACCCTAGGTGATTGCATGACGGAAAGCAACATTTAAAGGGGCATGTCCCAAGATATAGGCAACAAAAAAATATTTATGTTCAACAATATTGTTAAGAAAGGGATACTATAAAACTAAGAAAAACACTTCGCACCTACATGTCGGTCGAATCCTTGGCCGACCGCTTTCTCACGCGAGGCGTTGGCTCATGGGACCCCCAGCTTCTTCTATTTGCGTGGACCCATTTCGTTCCCCATCACCAACTCTTTCCTCTAAATCAAGTCAAGCGACAACAACAATGACTCCCACAAACGCTCTCGACGCACGACAGAGTTTTGGAGACTGGCGGTGACGGGGACGCTAGACCGACGGAGGTGGATGCTGCAACCGCCATCCTTTGTAGCTGTAACAACCTCGATCGACGGCGTGGGGTGTGGCACCATCAGCACTGAAGATGATGCCACCCTTGACCAGCCATGGAGGGTGTGGGCGACGGCAGTGGTGGTCTGGGGAGGCTGCGACCATGAATGGTGATCGTGCAGACCATTGGATGGCGAGGACGGGGTGGCGTGATACTTGTGATATGTGTTGGGTTTTTTTTCCCGAAGAGTAGGGGATGATGGAGCACACTATAGATAAGTATTTTCCTGAGTGAGAACCAAGGTTATCGAATCAATAGGAGAACCATGCACTTTCCCGTCTTCAGCGCCTACACACAAAAGGGCACACACTTGCACGCAACACACACAAGAGGGTTGATGGAGTTGTAGATTAGGGGTAGGCCTACAGACCTGCTTCCCTAGGCCCACCTAGGACCCCTTACGGACATCAATGTACTGAAAGTCACCAGTGTAGCCTCAACCTCACTCGATACATCATACTGTCACTCGGCCTGCCTAGAGTCACTTGGATCGCCTTATGTCAGTCGGATGCATCCTGGCACTCGGACCAAAGCAAGGTGAAGGCACCGAAGAGGCTGAAACAGCTAAGGACTTCATCCATCACATGAAGTGCACTGAAGACCCACGTTACCAGTAATGCCATGAGTTATACCTGCCGCTTCTGATAACTTCCCTATTTATTAGCATTAATTACCTTGTAATGAAGCTCGGTCGGTCGTGCCATGTACTATATAAGCCACTCCCAGGCTCCTGCTCAAGGGTTCAGCACCTTGTAATCTTTCATACCCCAGAAGAAAACATCGGTCTCAGGGCTCGAGACTTAGGGATGTTACTACTTTCGAGTAGGGCTTGAACTCGTACATCCGAGTGTATCCACTGCGCCTAGTTAGACTTCGCCCCTTTGTTCATACCCCTAGGTACTATCGTCAGGGTCATTCCCACGTTAGTTGGCGCCCACCGTGGGGCTACGCGTCAAGCAAATCTAGCGCAGTTGGAGGTTTATCGCATTTTTCGTCAACGTGATGACACTCGGCGGAGAGATCCTCTTCGGTTCCCTCAACTTCATCGTCGACGACTCGGCATGACTGCAGGATGCGCCACTGGACACCGACGCCCTCCCTGCACGAGTTACGTGATAACCCACAAGTATAGCGGATCGCAACAGTTTTTGAGGGTAGAGTATTCAACCCAAATTTATTGATTCGGCTCAAGGGGAAGCGAAAGAATATTATCAAGTATTAGCAACTGAGTTGTCAATTCAACAACACCTGAAAGATTAGTATCTGCAAGCAAAGTATCAGTAGCAAAGTGGTATGATAGCAACGGTGCCAGAAAAAGGTTTGTTGACGGCAGACTATTCCTGACTTGTTGTATCAATGGTGCCAGAAAAAGGTCTTGCAGCACGTAACAACAAAGTAACAAGTAACAGCAGTAGTGACGACAGTAGCAAGTAACATCAGTAGTGACAGCAGTAGCAAGTAAGAGCAGTAGTGACAACAGTAGAGGCAAAGTAACATAGCAAGGACCAGTAGTAAAACACTCGTAGGCATTGGATCGGTGATGGATGATTATGACAGATGTGATTCATCATGTAACAGCTATAACACGGAGAGATGAGTAACTAGCTCCCGTTCGTCAATATAATGTAGGCATGTATTCCGTATATAGTCATACGTGCTTAAGGAAAAGAACTTGCATGACATCTATTGTCCATCCCTCCCGTGGCAGCGGGGTCCTAATGGAAACTACGGGATATTAAGGTTCTCCTTTTAATAAAGAACCGGACCAACGCATTAACACTTGGTGAATACATGAACTCCTCATACTATGGTCATCTCCGGGAGTGGTTCCGGCTATTGTCACTCCGGGGTTGCGGGGTCATAACACATAGTAGGTGACTACAACTTGCAATATAGGATCTAAAACACACATATATTGGCGACAACATAATAGTTTCAGATCTGAAATCATGGCACTCGGGCCCTAGTGCCAAGCATTAAGCATGGTAAAGTAGTAGCAACATCAATCTCAGAACATAGTGGATACTAGGGATCAATCCCCGTCAAAACTAACTTGATTACATGATAGATCTCATCCAACTCATCACCGTCCAGCAAGCCTACGATGAGATTAGTCACGACCGGTGAAGAGCATCATTGAATTGGCGATGGAGGAAGGTTGATGATGACGATGGCGACGATTTCCCCTCTCCGGAGCCCAGAACGGACTCCAGATCTGCCCTCCAGATGAAGAACAGGAGGTGGCGGCGCCTCCATATCGTAAAACGCGATGAATCCTTCTCCTTGATTTTATTTTCCGGGCGAAACGGAATATATATAGCTGAGATTGGAGGCGGTGGATCCTCGTGGGCCCCACAAGCCCGCCAGGCGCGGCCAGGGGGGTGGCCGCGCCACGTGGGCTTGTGGCCCACTGGCTCACCTCCTCCGT
Source organism: Hordeum vulgare subsp. vulgare (assembly GCF_904849725.1). Classification (NCBI taxonomy): domain Eukaryota; kingdom Viridiplantae; phylum Streptophyta; class Magnoliopsida; order Poales; family Poaceae; genus Hordeum; species Hordeum vulgare. The sequence continues at coordinate 410,517,307 of NC_058523.1, forward strand.
GGATCTTTGCGTAGGTATTTTTTATTAATTCCAGAAAAATTCTCCGTAAATTTTCAGGTCATTTCGAGTACTTTTATTTGTGCACAAAAACAACACCATGGCAATTCTGATGAAAACAGCGTTAGTCCGGGTTAGTTCCATTCAAATCATGCAAATTAGAGTCCAAAACAAGGGCAAAAGAGTTCGGGAAAGTAGATACGACGGAGACGTATCAACTCCCCCAAGCTTAAAGCCTTGCTTGTCCTCAAGCAATTCAGTTGACAAACTGAAAGAGACAAAAGAAAAACTTTGACGAACTCTGTTTGATGTTTTTGTTGCAACTATGTCTAACTCATATCCAGAGTTTCAGCAAGATCACAAGCAAACCACATAAGCAAATGACATCTAGTTCTCACAGTAAACTCATATTAATGGCATAATCAACTAGCGAGCAAATAATAATAAGCCTCAAATGTCAACACTTCAATCAAAACAACATGAAGCAGTGTGAATAGATGGTATCTCGCTAGCTCTTTCTGGGATCGCAAAACATAAATGCACAGCACCTTCAAAGACCAAGGGCTGACTAAACATTGTAATGCATGGCAAAGAATATCCAGTCACAGTCATACTCAATAAAAATTAAAAGCAAAGCATAAAAATGACAGAGGTGCTCTCTAATTGGTGCTTTTATAAGAGGAGGATGACTCAACAGGAACATAAATAGACAGGCCCTTCGCAGAGGGAAGCATTGATTTGCAAAGGTGCCAGAGCTCAAGCTTTGAAAACAGAGATAATAATTTTGGGTGGCATGCTTTCATTATCAACGCAATGACTAAGAGTTCTCAACATCTTCCACGCTACACATGCTATAGGCGGTTCCCAACCAGAAAAGTAAAGTCTTGACTCCCCCACCACCAATCAATCACACTCCACGGCTAGCCGAATCCTCGGGTACCGTCCATACCAACATCAATCCTGGGGGATTTTTGTTTGCAATTATCTTTTCGATTTGAGCATGGAACAGGAAATTCCAATTACCGGCCCCTTTCTCGTGAATGATAGTGAATAAACACATATCAAGGATAACATGCCTAGCATGGAAGATACTAATAGCCCCATGTCACTACATGAGCGGTTTGGGCATGCAAAACAGATTATTTCTTGAAGATTTAGAGAGTGGCACATGCAAATTTACTTGGAACGGCAGGTAGATACCGCACATAGGTAGGTATGGTGGACTCATATGGAACAACTTTGGGTTTATGGAAGTGGATGCACAAGCAGTATTCCCGCTTAGTACAAGTGAAGGCTAGCAAAAGACTGGGAAGCGATCAACTAGAGAGCGACAACGATCATCAAAATGCATTGAGATTAACCAACATTGAGTGCAAGCATGAGTAGGACATAAATCACCATGAACATGAATATTATAGAGGCTATGTTGATTTTATTTCAACTACATGCGTAAACATGCGCCAAGTCAAGCCACTTGAATCATTCAAAGGAGGATACCATCCTATCATACTACATCATAGTCATCTCAACATTCATGTTGGCAACCAAGACAAACCATTATAATCTCCTAGCTAAGTAAGCATGGCATAAGCAACTATGATCTCTAAGTTGTCATTGCAAACATGTTTCTCTCACAACAAAGCTGAATCAGGCATTATGTCGGGACCCCGATCCTAAGCCATAGGAATCCAGCCTGTAACACAACACATCACTTTGCGGTCTCTCGCACGGTTAACCCCACGACTGCAGCCTTACCTTATCCGGGACCGTTTGCGCCTTTTGACTCACGTATGCAATTGTGTCGCTAGCATTCCAATGTCAAAGAACCCGGATCAACAATAGTCATAAACCAAAGTGGCAGTACCGCACAAGGACAGGCATACATGACCCAACAAAGCAGGTGTCGGTCACCACTGAATGTAGACGAGTCGTAGCAAGCTACAAGGACTCCATTACATCGCGTGACATTTCCCCAAAGGGGACAGACACAATTGCTAAGAAGGACACATGCCGGTCAACCAATGTGTCCGAAGCAGTAGCGAGCTACCATGGCTCGTTGGATCACAAAGGGGCATTTCCCTGTAAGGAGTGCTACTAAAGTTCACAGCTAGGTAATCGAACCCCATACATATCAAGTACGACACACGTACGCATGGCATACCGATATGTATAGATACATCGATGGCATCACAACATAACCATAAACATACAAGCTTTATCTAAGTGGCTCGGAAGAGCCACACACATAATATTACACAGTAAGGGTCTCACGACCCATAATAGCAGTCATTCAGTTACAAGCCAGCGGAAGTGTTTAAAACTGTCTGAGTACAGACACGTGAAACTAGAAGGCACATGGCCTGACTATACTACGGACCCAACCTAGGGCCAGATCGTAGCTCGGACACCAGCTACTCGTCGTTGTCGATGTCTATGAAGAACCCTCCATTAGGGTCATTAGCAACCTCTGCAACATTTATTAAGCAAACATGAGTATGGAGGTACTCAGCAAGACTTTAGGATAACTATCTACTCATGCAATGTATCAATAAGGTATTGTGGGGTTTCATGCGGAAAGTCGACATTTGACTCGTGGCTAGACAACTTGCATTTTTAAATAATTTTGACAACTTGATTTCTCGCACACGAGTCCACTAACACCACAACAATACTCCATCGTGGAATTATTCCGTCTCCATACGGAAATGCCGTCTACAACACTCACGCTTATCTTGACAATTTTATGAGTAGCCATTGAAGTTATCTATGAACAACATATGTCTCCAAGTAGTCCATATCCGTGGACGCGGCTATTCGAATAGATCATAACCCTGCAGGGGTGTACTTCGCCACACACACTCTCGCCACTTATCGCCATGTGCACGTCATGCACCTCGGCAACCTTCAAGCGGAAGCCCAGCGAGGGAGTCGGCCACGACCGTTAACCACATTAGTACCTAGTCCAGGTCTATCGCCTATCTGAGGGTAACCCGCACGGAAGTCCGGCCGAGGTTTCTGCCACGGCCCCAAACGATGTGCGCAGGGTTCCCAAGCCCACCATCCGGGTGCCACTTGGTACACCGTGCCACTGCCTACCGCATCACAGCCCACCTCTCAGGTCAGCACCATGCACGGCCTCCAGCATGACTATAAACACCAGAAACTACTTGCAACTCCTGGACCGAGTACTAAGCGATTAATAAGTCGAGTGGGTCAATTAAGTATCCCAACGTGTGGTAGTATCTAGTCTTGGATTACATACACGGAACTCAGTTCCTAAGGACGGTTCCAATGAAACAACCCGCCATGTACTCCTACACAGCCTTTCACCGGTACCTTTACCAAATCAGGTTCAACACACAACCTTTGCTTACCGAACACATTCTCACAATTCTGTTCATCTCCCAGATGACAGACCATACACAACTCTAAGCATAGCATGCATAGCAGGATAGGGCACATCATGGCTCAAGCAACTACCAGGTATGCTAGGTTGCAAGGTTCAGCTATTTACTGTGACAAGGATAGGTCATGCAAAGGAAGTGGGTTCAACTAACGTGGAAAAAGCATTTGATCCTAATGCAATAAGTAAGTGCAGGAGCAAGAACATGGGATTTATCGGGATGATCAAAATGGTTGCTTGCCTTGTTGCTCAGAGGAGTGACAATATCCGTCAGACGGATATTCGGTGGAATTCGGGGGAGGGGAGCCTACCGAAAGGAATGACAACAAACAATATCAAACATATGCAATCAAGATGATGCATGAGCATGGCATGAGGATGCAAGGTGGTATACTATTATAGCTATCATGTATTAGGTTTGAAGTTGATTTGAATCAAATTCGAATATCAATTCAAACGAGGTATTCTCGGATACCATTTTAATTGATTCGACCTGATGCTCAGATCAACTTGCTTTTAACATGCATGGTATGACATGTTAGGTTGCTGGTTTGTAATTTGGACAGGGTTTGACCATATCATGTGAAGTGAAATTTAAATATTTTCCAAATTCCATCTCCAAAGTATTTATAAGAATTAACTTATTCATTAATCTACATGTTTGGGTTCAGTAACATTTTCGAACATATTCAAATTCCTTGAATTTTTCTGATACTTTTTCATATATAAATTATTTTCATTGGAGTTACAAATTAATTTCTATGATTTTTAGAAGTTTTGGCATTTTTTTGGAATTCTTTTAAATCCAGAAATGCATTTACTGCATCAGCCATACGTCAGCATGACCTCAGCAGGTCAAAGGCGCCAGCCCGGGTCAAACCTGGCGGCTGGGCCCCACATGTAAGTGACTCTGGGTTACTGACTTTGTTTCAGATTTAAAACTTACTAATTAAACACGTGGGGCCTCATGTTAGTGCCTCATTAGGCTAGTTAGACAGGGAGGTTAGCGCTAATGACGGCCACGTCATCCTGCCGGAGAGCTGCCGGCGACGACCACATCCGACGGCAGCATCTCGCCGGAATTGGCAAACGGCGACAGTTGGACGCGCGGAGACCACCAGGAGGTACCTCGCATTGGGCCGCATCTATTCCCGTGGGTTTGAGGGCGAGGGGGTCGCCGGAGACGATAGGAGCAGCGACCCGTGCTCGGCAAGATGGGGTCTAGGCCAGGGATGCGAGGGGGAAGAATTGGGGGTGGCTACGGGTTCCTGGGAGCTCCCTGAGCACGCTGATGTGCTCAGCAGCGACGCTCGGGGGGGGGGGGGCGCTAGCCACGGGGGCGCCATGGCCCGCGGCAGGAGCTCGGGCTCCTTGGCGGGAGGAGGCTAGAGGAAGGGGGGCTCGACGGAAAGAGGGGGGGAAAGGAAGAAGAGCTCACGGCGGATCGAGGGAGATAGGCGGCTGGCTCGAGGACGACATGTGGCCAGCGGATCGACGTCGAATTTCGGCGGCCTTCGGTGGTGTTGGCGTGGGGAGACAGACGTGAGAGAAAGATCTAGGGGAAAGAAGGAGGAGGAGAGGATTGGGACGGCTCTCCCGAGCTTATCCTAGCCACCAGGTCGGCGGGGAGGCCAGGCAGGCAGGAGGCGTGGCGCCCCTGGCCATGCGCCGTGGCGAGCTTCTCCTCTGCCTTCTGGCAGGAGGAAGAAGATGCCTGAGCCCCTGGTGGGCTGTGCCAGGCGACAGATAGAGGTATGCTCTTCTTTCTCTTATTTCTTTTCTGTTTTGTTTTTGTTTTGTTAACTATTGATTTGCTATTTATTTCAGCTCCCAACATAGTTTGTAAAAACATTTTGAACACACCAGAATATTAGTTGGAATGTATCCAACCATTCCTAAAGTTCTCAACATTTTTGAAAGCTTAAAGTTTCTGATTTCAAATTTTAAACTTGAAACCAGTAGCTTTTTGCATTTATTTAAAATGCCAAGAGTATGAAAGAAATGGTTTCCTTCATTGCTTATTTGTTTCCAAGAATTATCAGAAAGATTGAACTTTTCTTAAGGCCATTTTGGGTTCATTGATTTTAACTAGTTTGAAATTTCCTTTAATTTGAGAAGTGGCTAGGGTTTTTGAGGTTTCCTTCACCACTTACTTTATTCTTGTTGAAAATTTCCTAGATGCAATGCAAAGAAAACATGAGCACAAAGCTAACTTGATTAAGGTGTCAGGGATGTGACAACTCACCCCCACTCAAAAGAATCTCGTCCCGAGATTTAGAAGTCGTCGGGAATAACGCAGGATACTCAAGTCGGAGACGATCCTCTCTTTCCCAAGTTGCCTCCTTTTCAGAATGATTTGACCATTGAACTTTAAGAAACTTGAGGTTTCGACGTCGAGTGGTACGCTCAGCTTGATCAAGAATACGCACGGGGTATTCTTGGTATGAAAGGTTATCTTGGAGATCAAGCGTTTCATGGTCGACTTCATGGATAGGATCCGAAAAGCAACGCCTGAGTTGCGAGATGTGAAAGACATCATGAACCTTGGAAAGATGCGGAGGAAGTTCCAACTGGTAGGCAACTTCTCCTCGTTTGGCAAGAATGCGAAAAGGACCAATGTAACGAGGAGCCAACTTGCCCTTGATACCGAATCGATGGGTAACCTTCAAAGGTGTAACCCGAAGGTAAGACTTCTCGTCAACTTCAAAGGTCACAACCTTATGATGACGATCATATTGGCTCTTTTGACGAGACTGAGCTGTTTTCAACTTTTCACGAATAATGCAAACCTGCTCTTCTGCATCCTGGATCATATCCGGGGCAAAGAGTTGCCTCTCTCCGGTTTCTGACCAATTAAGAGGTGTTCGACATCTTCGTCCATAGAGAACTTCAAAAGGAGCTTTGCCCAAGCTTGCTTGATAACTATTGTTATAAGCGAATTCGGCGAATGGAAGGCACTTCTCCCAATTCATACCGAACGATATAACACAAGCTCGGAGCATATATTCTAGGATTTGATTCACTCTTTCTACTTGACCACTTGATTGAGGATGGGAAGCAGTGCTAAAAGATAGGTGAGTCCCCATGGCATTCTGAAAACTTTCCCAGAAGCTAGAAGTAAAGATACTTCCACGGTCCGAGTTAATCTCCAGAGGAACACCATGAAGAGACACTATTCGAGAGATATATAACTCTGCTAGATGGCTAGCTGTTATACTCTCACGAACGGAAAGAAAATGAGCTACTTTGGAGAGTCGGTCAATGACCACAAAGATAGCATTATTTCCTTTCTTGGTCTTGGGAAATCCGGTGATGAAATCCATACTAACTTTATCCCATTTCCATTCAGGAATAACTAAAGGTTGAAGGGTGCCAGCAGGCCTTTGATGTTCTGCCTTAACTCGACGACAAACGTCGCAGTTAGCAACGAACTCATCAATTTCTCTCTTCATCCTAGTCCACCAGAACCTCTGGCGTAGGTCCTGATACATCTTAGTGCTACCGGGATGAATGGTGAGAGAAGAATCATGAGCCTCCTTAAGGATCAATTGCCGCAGACGTTTGCTCTTAGGAACCACTAAACGGTTCTGGAAGAACACAACACCTTTCTCATTGATGGAGAAATCCCTAGCGTCACCGCTAGCAATATTCTCCTTGATCCGGGATATACCCTTATCATAGGCCTGCACGGCTATGATTTGATCCCTAAGAGTAGGCTTCGCCACCAGGGTAGAAAGTAATCCTTGAGGACCAATATGAAGATTCAACTTCCGAAATTCCTCATAGAGATGTGGTTGACCTTGTTGTAGCGTCAAATTGTTACAATAAGATTTACGATTTAGTGCATCAGCCATAACATTGGCCTTCCCCGGGGTGTAAGTTATCCCTAAGTCGTAATCTGAGATCAACTCAACCCACCGTCTTTGCCTGAGATTCAAATCCGGCTGGGTGAAGATATATTTCAGACTTTGGTGATCAGTGAATATTTCGCGAAGATTACCCAGAAGGTAATGTCGCCAGGTTTTTAGTGCATGGACCACGGCTGCAAGCTCAAGGTCATGTGTGGGATAATTATCCTCATGTGGACGCAACTGTCGAGATGCGTATGCGATCACATGACGATCTTGCATGAGAATGCAACCTAATCCTTGTCGCGAGGCGTCGCAATAGATAACAAAGTCCTTAGAAAAATCTGGTGGTAGCAACACAGGTGCGGAAGTCAGGCGTGTTTTTAGTTCCTGAAAACTATGCTCACACTGTGGTGTCCACTCGAACTTTTTATCCTTCTTGAGGAGTTCAGTTAGAGGCTTTGCAACCTTGGAGAAATTCTCGACAAAGCGGCAACAATAGCTCGCTAGACCAAGAAAACTCCTAACTTGCTTAACCGATTCAGGTTGAGTCCAATCAAGGACAGCTTGAACTCTCTCGGGATTGACAGCAATACCCTTACCAGAGATTACGTGACCTAGATAGGTCACTTCTGGTAACCAAAATTCACATGTTGAAAACTTGGCATAAAGGCGATGCTCTCGAAGTTTCATCAATACCAGCCTTAGATGCTCAGCATGTTCTTGTTCGTTCTTCGAGTAGATGAGAATATCATCGAGGTATACCACGACGAATTTATCCAAATACTCCATGAAGATTGAATTCATCAAACGAGAGAAGGTGGCTGGGGCATTGGTTAAACCGAAGGACATGACGGTGTACTCGTATTGGCCATAACGAGTAACAAAAGCCGTTTTTGGAATGTGCCCGTTCTTGATCTTGATTTGATGGTATCCCAACCTCAAATCCATTTTGGAGAAGACTGAGGATCCAGTGAGCTGATCGTACAGATCGTTGATCCCGGGGAGCGGATACTTGTTCTTTATGGTGACCAGATTAACTGGTCGGTAATCTACAACCATCTGATCCGTTCCGTCTTTCTTCTTGACGAAGAGGACGGGGCAAGCCCAAGGAGAAGAGCTAGGACGAATGAAAATTTTATTCAAGGCCTCATCTAGTTTCTTCTTAAGTTCTGCTAGCTCCAGGGGTGCCATCTTACAAGGTCTTCTGGCTATTGGGACAGTTCCCGGAACAAGATCTATCACAAACTCTACATCTCTGTCAGGTGGAATTCCTGGCAGTTCCTCTGGAAAAACATCCGGGAAGTCACGGACTACCGGAATGTCTTCAAGTTCCGAAAGAGGGTTGGCATTTAGGGAATAGAGTTGGCACTTGGCAACTCGAGTAGAGACATTTACTATCTCACCCGAGGGATGGGTAAGCTGGACATTTCTAGAATGAGTATCAATCTTGGCATAGTGAGATGACATCCAGTCCATACCCAAGATGATATTAATATCCGAAGATTTCAAGGCTATCAATGAGGCTAGAAAAACTAGCCTGTCTACTAGAATTTCATTGTCATAGGTTATCCTAGAGGTTTGCCATTTACTACCAGGAGTTTGGACAACCAATGGAATTGGCATATCACAAAAAGACATGTTATGCAATTGTGCATAACTTTCTGAAATGAAGGAATCAGAAGACCCAGTGTCAAAGAGAACAGACGCTGGGTGATGATTAACAAGAAGCGTACCCAGTATGACGCCGGGATCCTCTGCAGCTTCTTCTGCTGAGACATAGTTCACACGACCACGTGCAGGAGTTGGCTTCACATAGTAAGCTTTGCCCGACTTGCCTTGCCTGACGGACTTTCCGGGTTGCTTGGCACCCACATTTTGAGGACACTCATGGGAATAGTGCCCTGGTTCTCCGCACTTGTAGCATATCACTTGGTTGGCACGTGGTGCAGCATTGCTAGCTGGACCACCATAAGTTTTGCTGGAGGGTTGGTCTGATTCGTCTGAGGCGCCACGTAGGATGTCCTCGGAGTGTATCTTGGCGGCAGAGAACTGTTCGGAACCCACAACCTCCGTTTTGGAAACGCGGAACCAGATGACGAGCCAAAGTCACGGGAGTGCTTCCTTGTGCCTTCAAAGTCAGTATGACCAGTCTCGGCACTGATCGCCTTGTTGACCAGGGCTTGAAAGCTTGCACACTCGTGGAGGCGCAGATCATGACGAAGCTCAGGGCTCAGACCCTTAGGGAATCTTGCTTGCTTCTTTGCGTCAGTAGACACCTCCTCGGTTGCATAGCGGGCGAGGTTACCGAACTCGCGGCTATAGGCATCCACGGTCAACTTTCCCTGAGTGAAGGCACATAACTCCTCTCTCTTTCTGTCCATCAAGCCCTCTGGAATATGGTGCCGACGAAAGGCTGCACTGAAGTCTGCCCATGTGGCTGCTGGTTCAGTAGGACGCATCGCTTCAAAGTTCTCCCACCACAGATTGGCGGGTCCTTCCAGGAAATACGCCGCAAAGGTCACCTTGTCGGCTTCAGAAACATTCGCAGAGCGGATCTTGCGTGAGATGTTGCACAGCCAGTCATCAGCGTCGAGGGGATCGACGGAGTGATGAAACTTTGGAGGATTCAGCTTCACAAAGTCGTTGAGGGACACTGCAGCATTCCTAGGCTGACGAGCCGTATTCTGCTCAATACGCTCTAACAGTCGGTTGGTCTCCCTTTTGTTTCTCTCTGCCTCAAGCATAACTTCCGTCAGAGAGGGCGGGTGAGGCAGGTCTTCCTGCGACGCTTGACTACCCTCGCCTTGCTCATGATCAGGGGCACGGTTCAACCTGGTGAACACCATCCTGACAAACAAACTCACAGCTTAGACCAATATCATATCAATACTAGGTATGGATTAAGAATGTACTAAACACACGGAATGCGGAAATGAATATCCGAACAAGATGGTAACAAGCAATTTCTATATATACACCATGGTTCATACACACCCTTACATAGTTCAGTACAACCTTAATCGAAGAGCAAACTACTGAAATTATGAAACTACTCAATAGAGGCTTACAAGCTTCCTATACATTATTTATCTAGGCCTCCGGAATTCATTTCACATCACAGGCATACTTCACAAGTCACACAGGACTGTGAACGTATGGCTACTACCATACCATCCTTCCGCTCACAGCTCAGGCATCCGCACAGAACATCTCATAGAGATTACCTCCATGGCCTGGAAGCTCAACCTGCGGATCAGGAAACACTCTGGCCTGAGATCCCTGGGATCCATAAGGACACGGATGTGGCCTTGGTCCCCTGACTGGTGGTAAGAGAGGTCCCCGAAGAGGGGTGACTCCTCCTATAGCTGACCAGTCAACATGGGCCGGAAGATGGGTCCTAACAGGGTTCAGCATCTCCATATCTCCGTACCCTGTCTGCACTACCGGTGCCAGCTGCGTCAAAGCCGTCCACAGGCGGGCACGGGTAGCATAAAGCTCCACGCGGAGAGCACGAGCATCCCTGTCTCTGTTCTCTAGCATCTCAACAGTGGACTGCAGTAGTGGATCCTCCATAGAAGAATCAAAATAGACTCCACTGAGGTATCCCTCTTCACCAGGCTGAGAGGCCGGAACATAGCAGAACTCTGAATTCTACAGCAGTGCATGTCTCGCCCTCATAATGGTCAGCATTGAATAGGCAGCATCTTGTACTGCCATGTCAACAGTGACTCCCAACCCATAGGACCAATGGATTGGCTCCTCAGCTCCAGGGTAGTGTGGAAATACCCTAACAGTGCAGATATACTGGCTCTGGTTGAAGTCTCGGTACTGTTCCTCCAATGTGTACTCGAGGTACCAGCGGTAACCGCACACCGACATCACCCTGACCAGCATGGCCGTATGACCCGGCACATCAATGCACCTGGTCAGACGTACCACCTGACGAGAAGGACGGCCAGGCATCTGTAAATAGAGAGTAATGCAAAAGCATTAGAGCTCTGAATGCAAAATTGGGCAGCATAACGGTTGTAAATGCTCAAAAACAATTTTTGAGACAACCCAAAAATGGAATAGCGTATCCACTCAACTATCAAGTTCAATTCTCTAATCATCAAACTTACTTCCTTTTTCCTAGGAATGAAAGAAACCCAAATATCTCTTGACCCGTAGTCCTATAATCTACCGATAAAAATCACGAGCCTAGAAGAAGATGAGTAACCCAGTCCTTAATTCCTGCAGAAAAGACGAGGATGACCAGAATAGAATAACTTGAGAAGAGAACAAGAGTCTTACGTTCCCTTCCACAAACAATTCCCTTATATATAACTAAAGCAATTCTAGACTCAACTTCGACCAGTTTGGCTTAGTAATCCTACAGTCAGTCAGGCTCTGATACCAACGCTGTCGGGACCCCGATCCTAAGCTATAGGAATCCAGCCTGTAACATAACGCATCACTTTGCGGTCTCACGCACGTTTACCCCACGGCTGCAACCTTACCTTAGCCGGGACCGTTTGCGCCTTTTGACTCACGTATGCAATTGTGTCGCTAGCATTCCAATGTCAAAGAACCCGGATCGACAAGTCTAGTCATGAACCAAAGTGGCAGTACCGCACAAGGACAGGCATACATGACCCAACTAAGCAGGTGTCAGTCACCAGCGAATGTAGACGAGTCGTAGCAAGCTACAAGGACTCCATTACATCGCGTGACATTTCCCCAAAGGGGATAGACACAGCAGCTAAGAAGGACACATGTCGGTCAACCAATGTGTCCGGAGCAGTAGCGAGCTACCATGGCTCGTTGGATCACAAAGGGGCATTTCCCTGTAAGGAGTACTACTAAAGTTCACGGCTAGGTAATCAAACCCCATACATATCTAGTACGACACACGTACGCATGTCATACCGATATGTATAGATACATCGATGGCATCACAACATAACCATAAACATACAAGCTTTATCTAAGTGGCTCGGAAGAGCCACACACATAATATTACACAGTAATGGTCTGACGACCCATAATAGCAGTCATTCAGTTACAAGCCAGCGGAAGTGTTTAAAACTGTCTGAGTACAGATAGGTGAAACTAGAAGGCACATGGCCTGACTATACTACAGACCCAACCTAGGGCCAGATCGTAGCTGGGACACCAGCTACTTGTCGTCGTCGATGTCTATGAAGAACCCTCCATTAGGGTCATTAGCAACCTCTGCAACATTTATTAAGCAAACATGAGTACGGAGGTACTCAGCAAGACTTTAGGATAACTATCTACTCATGCAATGTATCAATAAGGTATTGTGGGGTTTCATGCGGAAAGCCGGCATTTGACTCGTGCCTAGACAACTTGGATTTTTAAATAATTTTGACAACTTGATTTCTCGCACACGAGTCCACTAACACCACAACAATACTCCATCGTGGAATCATTCCGTCTCCATACGGAAATGTCGTCCACGACACTCACGCTTATCTTGACAATTTTATGAGTAGCCATTGAAGTTATCTATGAACAACATATGTCTCCAAGTAGTCCATATCCGCGGATGCGGCTATTCGAATAGATCATAACCCTGCAGGGGTGTACTTCGTCACACACACTCTCGCCACTTATCGCCATGTGCACGTCATGCACCTGGCAACCTTCAAGCGAAAGCCCAACGAGGGATTCGGCCACGACCGTTAACCACATTAGTACCTAGTCCAGGTCTATCGCCTATCTGAGGGTAACCCGCACGGAAGTCCGGCCGAGGTTTCCGCCACGGCCCCAAACGATGTGCGCAGGGTTCCCAAGCCCACCATCCTGGTGCCACTTGGTACACCGTGCCACTGCCTACCGCATCACAGCCCACCTCTCAGGTCAGCACCATGCACGGCCTCCAGCATGACTATAAACACCAGAAACTACTTGCAACTCCTGGACCGAGTACTAAGCGATTAATAAGTCGAGAGGGTCAATTAAGTATCCCAACGTGTGGTAGTATCTAGTCTTGGATTACATACACGGAACTCAGTTCCTAAGGACGGTTCCAATGAAACAACCCGCCATGTACTCCTACACAGCCTTTCACCGGTACCTTTACCAAATCAGGTTCAACACACAACCTTTGCTTACCGAACACATTCTCACAATTCTGTTCATCTCCCAGATGACAGACCATACACAACTCTAAGCATAGCATGCATAGCAGGATAGGGCACATCATGGCTCAAGCAACTACCAGGTATGCTAGGTTGCAAGGTTCAGCTATTTACTGTGACAAGGATAGGTCATGCAAAGGAAGTGGGTTCAACTAACGTGGCAAAAGCATTTGATCCTAATGCAATAAGTAAGTGCAGGAGCAAGAACATGGGATTTATCGGGATGATCAAAATGGTTGCTTGCCTTGTTGCTCAGAGGAGTGACAATATCCGTCACACAGATATTCGGTGGAATTCGGGGGAGCGGAGCCTACCGAAAGGAATGCCAACAAACAATATCAAACATATGCAATCAAGATGATGCATGAGCATGGCATGAGGATGCAAGGTGGTATACTATTATAGCTATCATGTATTAGGTTTGAAGTTGATTTGAATCAAATTCGAATATCACTTCAAACGAGGTATTCTGAGATACCATTTTAATTGATTCGACCTGATGCTCAGATCAACTTGCTTTTAACATGCATGGTATGCCATGTTAGGTTGCTGGTTTGTAACTTGGAGAGGGTTTGATCATATCATGTGAAGTGAAATTTAAATATTTTCCAAATTCCATCTCCAAAGTATTTATAATAATTAACTTATTCATTAATCTACATGTTTGGGTTCAGTAACATTTTCAAACATGTTTGGAAATAACATATTCAAATTCCTTGAATTTTTCTGATACTTCTTCATATATAAATTATTTTCATTGGAGTTACAGATTAATTTCTATGATTTTTAGAAGTTTTGGCATTTTTTTGGAATTCTTTTAAATCCAGAAATGCATTTACTGCATCAACCATACGTCAATATGACCTGAGCAGGTCAAAGGCGCCAGCCCAGGTCAAACTTGGCGGCTGGGCCTCACATGTAAGTGACTCTATATGTTTCCCTAGCAACCCTATCTAAGTTATATTAAGTTATGTGTGTTATATTAATGCTTTGTTATGTTTCTATTTTGTTTGTCCCAAGTTTAGACACGGCTAATTGGTGTGGGAAAAATTAACCAAACTAACTAAAAATGATGTGTTTATAGATGCCTTCTAAAAATAAGAACATATTGTACATTTGTACACGGCTTTGGTTTGCTGAGCTCTGTATTTTTTAGGTATTCCAAGAATACTTTGGTTTTCAGAAATATTGAACTATCAAATACTTTGAGATGTTTGGCTTTAGTCAAAAGTGTAGTTTTATATACTTTAATCCCTACTTTAATATGTAGAAAACTACACTATGTTTGAAGTATGGTTGGACCTCTTTTTCAAATCATGAAGTACAAATTACACTATGTAGAAAACTACACTTTGAGATGTTTGGCTTTAGTCAAAAGGATAAATGAAGGGACCCATAAAGGAAAGCCAAAATAATTCCTCAATGAGATAGAAGCAATCAAATTAATGAAAAAAGCAATCAAAAACAAAAAAGAACAAAGCAATCGTTCCTAAACAAAAAAAGAAACATCACTTGTTTCTCGGCCTCATTTATCCTTTGTGGGCCTATTGCAGCTTGATTCTCTTTGGGCCCGCAAACTAGGTTTTTTTTCTAGTAGAACTGACGAACTCGAGGACAAAAGTTTGGCAAGTGCAAGAGAGAAGAGATGAACTTGATGTATATCCCTCGTGCTGCTCAAGTACTGCTTACTGTCATCTGACGAGCAAGGGTATGACCCAACACTCGAGGTTATTAGCTAACAAAATAATCCTATCACTGAACTGGTAGTTGTCTTCTGTCGAAACTGAAAGTGTCGAAACATAACAGTAAACTCCATACATTCAAAGATCGACATTTGCACTAAACAGAGTTGCATTTGAGATAAACAGACGAGGGTTGCTAAACAGTGGCAACAACAGTAGACAAACATCTCTAACGAGAGATGGCCATCAAGTAAAAAATTCCTAGAGTAAGTATTCCTAAAGCTATCAGATTGGATTGCTTCTTCAACTCAATCAGCTGCTTGAAGTTCTTGTTCATCTTCTTCAATTCCGTCTTCAGTTCGACATCTACCACCGTCGGGTATTCCGGACGAGCTGCTGCTGTCGGAGCGGCACTATCATGGGGCAGATTGAACTCGCGGATTGCATCCCCCCTCGAATCCAGCAAGCCCAACCCTTGAAGCCTCTGGATGTAATCATCCATCCACTCGAAATGGTGGCATTTCTTCACGATCTGAAAACGAACTCATGTAACCTAAATCCAAATCTGACAGAGATAAAGGATGTGAGGAAAACTCAGATCTAACCTGCCCCTCCGGCTTGCTCTCGCATTTGACGAACTCGCGCCCAAAGTTCCCATTCTTCTCCTCCTTCGAAGTCAACCGCTTCAGTGGCGCAATCCGTGGGCAGTCAGTGCATCGAGTCATCGGCACTGGACCATACACCGGCCACGTGGAACGGGGGGCTGACGAGGAGGTCGACATATCGCCCGAGAGGAAAAAACAGAGGAATTGGTCGAGAGGAAGAAGAACGAGAAGATGGGGAAAGAAACAGAGGAATTGCTCGATCTGCTTGATGCCTTTGTCTGTCACATGGAGAAGAGGAGAAGGGGAAGCTATATTGACGATTTGCCACATTGTATTTTGCAGTTTGAATATTTGAACCAACTCTTAACACTGACATGTGGTGATCATGTGCGAAAAATGCAATTTCATATGTAAAGTGGGGCAGATCGTAAAAACCCGAGAAGGTCAGTGCAGTAGCCAATCAGGATGCATCACGCGGATCGCGCATGCCTGCCCACATCTGACGGGTGGTGTTTGGCGCTAGGGTATGATCCGACGGCGGACGTTCGATGCTAGGGTTTGGAGCATTTATGCGGGGTTATGAGCAAGTCAACGGGGTTATTAGGGTTTTACCATATTTCAAATGGCCATAACTAAATTAGAAAAAATCATAAAAATATAAAACAAACGTAGTTCATCTGTTTATGAGACCTAGTTACCATAAAAAAATATAAACTCGGTATAGGGGCGTTTTTTTGAAAAGTCATTTTTTCAAGTGACCTCTCGAAATCAAGTTCAAATGTTTTTAAAAAATTCAAAAAAAAATCAAAATGTTGTAATTCTTGCGCACATAGTCGTCATATGTGACAAGGTTATGAGAAAAAAATATAAACTTGGTGTAGGTCATTTTCATGAAAAAAGCCTTCACAAAAATGAGCTATCACCTATGAACATTTTCAGAGTTCATAGAATAGGGAGAGAGGGTTTAGGGTTTGAAAAAAAATTAATTCAAAAAAAATCATAAAAATCTCCATAGCTTCATTTTGGAGTGAATAAGAAGGATCTGAACTTACTTTTTCATTTTCATATCTAAAACGTGTTATTTGACGGTTTTGAATTAAAAGCATATTTTTTCAAAAAAATGTAGTAATATGAATATTAATCAATAAATAGTGAGACTTCGTTTTTACCCTATATATATGGAACAAGTGTTAATAAAAAAAATATGTCTCATTTAGGGAAGGTAAAAAAAAAAACTTGATTTCAAGTAGGGCTGTTTACCCTAGCTTTCGAGCTCGTTTCTAGCACATTTCTCATTCGGACTGTTCACCTAAGAATATTGGACTTGAAATGCTCGATCAAATACACCGCACAGAGCAATGAACCTCCAATGTTCAACTTCAAGTTTGGCTCGAATCCAAATTTTGGCCCAAATTCAAATATTGATTTAAATTCAAATTTTGATGGAAATTTGAATTTTGACTCAAATAAGGAACCAAAGTAGAAGCAACATTATTACAACTGATGCCAACATTATTACAGTAGATCAAAGCTACCAAGTTTTTAGATGCCAACATCTTAATACAAATCTACCAAGTTTTAAGCGATCAACTCGCCCTCAAATTGACAACGCAAACATTTTCCAACAACTTAATTCAAATTTTTGACTTGCTCCTTGTGTTTGCAGCTGGCTTCATAGTCTTGCTCCTGGTTTCCCTAGTTGAGATGCTCTTTTCTTTCAGACTCTTGTTCCTTTTGATCTTGGGCTTTACTTGGTGTTTTCCCCGTGGAGGTGCTGATGGAGTAGTTCCACTCGCCGAGCACTTGACGACCATTTGACGGTCATCTATGGGTTCAGTAATCTTTAAAGGCACAATTGGAACAATTACCCCCTCCTCTTCCTCTCTTATAGCTTCAAAACCATCAAAGGCCATGGTTTCAAAATCTTCTGCTTCATTTGCTGCTGCATTCTCCACTGCATCTTCAATCTCCATTGCTGTTGCATTCTCCACTGCATCTTCAATCTCCATTGCTGTTGCATTCTCCTCAGCATTGGCTGATGTCCATCTTTCCTCCTCTCCAAATGATGCATCCACTGCATTGGTACAAAGCCTAGCAATATGCCCCAGAACTCCACACTTTTTGCAAGCACGTTTCTTTGGTAGACGACCCTCCTCACCTGCTCTAATCCTCTGGTTCCTTGGTCTTCCTAGTGGTCTAGTAATGACAGGAGCGTGGAGTTTGAACCCTGGATCTACTATGTTCCATTGATCTTTCCCCAATAGTGCAGGCACATTGTTAGCATAAGCACTCATAAATTTGGCAACAGAGAAATACTCAGAGCAATATTGATCAACTTCACCATCTGCACCCCCGATAACGGTCATCAGATGTAGGGCATGTATGCATGGCTTCCCATGGATCTGCCATTGCCTACAAGTACATTCTCTAGTACTTAGGTTCACAGGATACCTCCATACCCTATTTTTAGTGTCAGTATATGTAACCTCTGCCTCATATGTACCAGATTGAATACATTTCATCTTCAGGCCTCTTGCCTTCAAGTGCAATGCCTTAATCAGTGATGGGAGCATTTGATGACCAACATATTGTGTTTCTGCAATTCTTTTGCGAAGAGCCATCTTTATCATGATCATTTGCCTCATCTTGTCAAATGCTTGCCACAACAAGAGCCCTTTCACTGACTTGAACTTTGAATTGAAGCACTCTGCAAGGTTACTGGTCACATAATCTACTTTGCAGATTTCGTTGAATTTGCTTCTTGACCACACCTTACCATGATGTGCATCCATGTACTCCTTCACAAGAGGATTTTGAGCATACAACACTCTCAAATGGTGTTCATGCTTCCTTTTGCTGCATGTGTATGATGCTGGCCATAAGTTCTCATCATAAAATTTACCTTTGAACTTCTTTTTGAAATTATGCGCTAGGTGTCGCATACATTCCCTATGCTCCACTCCACGGAATACAATTTCCACCGCACTCTCTAAACCCTTGCAAGCATCTGTGTGTATAGCCAAACCTGGGGGTGTGCCTATAATGTTGCACAACTGCTGTAGAAACCAGACCCAACTTTCCTCGGACTCTGCCTCCACGACACCAAATGCAACTGGGAATAGCCAGTTGTGTCCATCAACTGCAGAAGCTGCTACTAGCTGTCCTCTCCATCTTCCAGTCAAATGTGTAGCATCTACAGCCAAATAGGGCCTGCAACCATCTAGAAACCCCTGCCAGCAAGCCTTGAAACAAACAAAAGCCCTTCTGAAGCACTCCTTCTAAAATGACTTCCCTTTTATTTTGAATTGAACTGTATGCTTGTCAATCTCTACAACACTCCCTGGACTTGCCATCTCCACTTCAGCTTTGAAAGTGTAAAGCAGCTGAAAACTGTCATTCCATTGACCATTAATTCTGTCAGGAGCCTTTTCCCTAGCATTGAAAATTCTCATGTAAGGAATTTCTATCTTGTACTTCTCAAATAGCTTCCCATGGAGTGCTGTTGGACCAAGTCCAGGTTCTTCTCTCAGCCAATCCAATATAGCATCTTCCACCCACCTAGTTTTTGCTAGCTTGGTTTTGGCCTTCCCCCCTCCCCCTCCAGGTGGACAGGTGTGCTTCTGTGGGTTTTTCTTTATCTGAAACAAAATAAAAGGGTAAAAAATAGTTAAGAAACCTTACTCAACAATCTAAAACTAAATTACTAACTGAACTTGGATTACCTGAATATATTTGCTCTTTCTAATACGAGATGCATGCAACTTCCACCTACACCTAGGATATGGACAAAAACTATGAACCTTGCTGGCTCACTCCTTTTAATCTTATAGATGTTTTCAGATATAATGCACCATGTTGTCACTGCATTCCGATAGTCCACCATTGATTGGAAAATGGTACGTACACTAAGCTCAGGTTTTTCCCTGTTCCACTCAATTGTTGGCATGTCATCACCATCGTATTCATCCTCGATTAAGCTGTCCATGTTCTCCACGTTCTCTTCATCTCAGTGTCATCAAACCTAGCTTGGCTGATGGGCTCCTCCATATATTCGTCATCCACTGCTTGCTGACTGGCTACATCGACCAGTTCAGGAAACATCATCTCGTCTTCATCATCATTTGTAGGCACTGCCTTGTCAGGTTCTGCATCCTCTTCTACACCAACTGCAGAAGGTACACAAGAAGCAGCAGCTGAATCGGAACCACAATTGGCAGCAGTCATGTTGTGGCTCCATGAACCACTTGCTTTACTTGGTGTCGACCTACAAGGAGTGCCGGGGTGCTGGCTATTAGCACAGGCAGATGATGTCTGAACTCCCTTCCCCTTCACCCGTTCTGCGCGTGGCTGAAGCACATCGATTTGGAGTTTACCGAATTGGCAGCCAACAATCCCAGCAAAAAGCAACGGCATATGATTGTCGCAAGTTAGTGGGAGAAATCTTTGCTCGTCACTGCTGAAGTAATTCAGTTCAACAGCATCGGCATCACTCCAGGGATATGTGTTTTTGAGCTCAGCTTGCAAATCTTTGAAAGATATGCTGGTTTCTACCACTTTGGGATAGAAAAATGATGAAATCAAATGCGCTTTAGTACCACACAACACACTAGTTTCCATTCTAATCGCCAGCCGGAAAGCCAGCGCGGGATCAATCCTATTTTGTTGAAGGAAATAAAGGCTTCAGTTAGCCGGGTAAAATTGAGCACAAATTCGAACGATTCAAGCAAACAGAAGTCAAATACGGCCTACAATACGACTTAGAACGTCAAGTCGAGAGGAAACAATGCTTACCCAGGTTTAATCCATGAATTATCTCCCGCGGATTCGACCCAATCCTCTCCACGGGCGACTGCATTCCGGGCGTCCTCACTCAACATCGCCATGTAATCCTAGATGGGGAGGTGGGCTATATCTGGCGGAGACGCGACGTCGCCGACGAACGGAATAGGGGCATAGGGTGGAGGAAACAACTGCGGTGGACGCGGCACGATGCCGGCGGAGGAGGCGGGGCGGCGCGGTGTAGTGCGTCCTGTCTAGATATGTTTCAGATTCAGACAAGCTGCCCAATACGTGTCTCCTTGCGGTCCCACCCGTCAGCAAGCAACAGTCAGCCGAAGACTCGGCCCCACTCGTCAACAATTGACGGTCACGGTCAAGACAACAAACGGTCAATTGACGGTCAATGGACGGTCAAGACAACAAACGGCCGCTATGAGCATTTGTGAGAGTTTCAGCTAAGGAAGTGGGGAAAAGTGAGCAAAAGTTTGGAGCGTGGGGAAAAGTGAGCACAACTAAGGAACCAGTGGCACTAATTTAAATATCCCTTATTTAAAATGCCAAGAGTATAAAAGAAATGGTTTCCTTCATTGCTTATTTGTTTCCAAGAATTATCAGAAAGATTGAACTTTTCTTGAGGCCATTTTGGGTTCATTGATTTTAACTAGTTTGAACTTTCCTTTAATTTGAGAAGTGGCTAGGGTTTTTGAGTTTTCCTTCACCACTTACTTTATTCTTGTTGAAAATTTCCTAGATGCAATGCAAAGAAAACATGAGCGCAAAGCTAACTTGATTAAGGTGTCAGGGATGTGACACATTATGAGCTAGTCATATTTACAAAAATAAAATAGATCGAGTTCATACCAGCTTTTCCAGGCTCAATCACTTCATCATATATCGTCATTATTGCCTTTCACTTGCACAACCGAATGATATGAACAATAATAGGAGTGCTCGTGCATTGGACTAAAGCTGGAATCTGCAGGCAAACACAAAGGAGAAGACAAAGTAATATGGCTCTTTGAAAGCTAAACAGGTATGCATGCAAGAGCCACTAAACATTGTAACCATGGTCTTCTACCTTGACCCAAAGAAAAAGAAAACTATTTACATGGGAAAGCTCCCAACAAGAAAAAGAAGAAAAGAAAATATTTTTGGTTTTTCTCAAACTAGATAGACACACGAAAAGAAAACAAGAAAAAGAAAATAAACTAGCATGGATGATACAGTGGCAAAGTGTGAACATCGACGAACAAAGTGAAAGCATAAGCAAGAATGTAAAGTCGGTGAGAACACGTACTCCCCCAAGCTTAGGATTTTGGCCTAAGTTCGTCTACTCCCAAGGATGGTCATGGTGACACCTGATGACCCACAAGTATAGGGGATCAATCGTAGTCCTTTCGATAAGTAAGAGTGTCGAACCAAACGAGGAGGAGAAGGCTCTGATAAACGATTTTCAGCAAGGTAATAACTCCAAGCACTGAAAGTAGCGGTAACAAGTGATGGTGTAGTGAAGTGAAACGTAGCAGGTGAAAAGTAACAAGTAACAAGTAGTAGCAACGGTGCAGCAAAGTGGCCCAATCCCTTTTGTAGCAAGGGACAAGCCTGAACAAAGTCTTATAAGAGGAAAAACGCTCACAAGGACACACGAGAATTTCTGTCATGCTAGTTTCATCATGTTCATATGATTCGCGTTCGTTGCTTTGATTGTTTGATATGTGGGTGGACCGACGCTTGGGTACTGCTCTTACTTGGACAAGCATCCCACTTATGATTAACCCCTCTCGCAAGCATCCGCAACTACGAAAGAAGAATTAAGACAACGTCTAACCATAGCATTAAACTAGTGGATCCAAATCAGCCCCTTACGAAGCAACGCATAGACTGGGGTTTAAGCTTCTGTCACTCTAGCAACCCATCATCTACTTACTACTCCCCAATGCCTTCCTCTAGGCCCAAATATGGTGAAGTGTTATGTAGTCGACGTTCACATAACACAACTAGAGGAAAAGACAACATACATCATATCAAAATACCGAACGAATACCAAATTCACATGACTACTATTAGCATGACTTATCCCATGTCCTCAGGAACAAAAGTAACTACTCACAAAGCATAATCATAATCATGATCAGAGGTGTAATGAGTAGCATCAAGGATCTGAACATAAACTCTTCCACCAAGTAATCCAACTAGCATCAACTACAAAGAGTAATCAACACTACTAGCAACCTTACAAGTATCAATCGGAGTCGTGAGAAGGATATTGGTTACAAGAGATGAACTAGGGTTTGGAGAGGAGATGGTGCTGATGAAGATGTTGATGGAGATGACTCCCCTCCTATGGGAGGAGTGTTGGTGATGACGATGGCGATGATTTCCCCCTCCGGGAGGGAAGTTTCCCCAGCAGGATCGTCGTGCCGGAGCTCTAGATTGGTTCTGCTCAAGTTCCGCCTCGTGGCGGCGGAGAATCCATGAAAAAGCTCGACCCTGATTTTTTCCGGACGAAACCCTTCATATAGAAAAAGAGGGGGGCGAGTGGGCCACGAGGGTGCCCACAAGCCCTGTTGCCGCAGCCAGTGGGCAGGTCGCGGCCACCAGGCTTGTGGCCCCCTGTTAGCTCCCCTCTGACACTTCTTTCGCCCAGTATTTTTTGTATATTGCCAAAAAATTCCACGTTGATTTTCAGGGCATTTGGAGTTGCGCAGAATAGAGTACTCAGACTTGCTCCTTTTCTAGTCTAGAATTCCAACTGCCGGTATTCTCCCTCTTCAAATAAACCTTGCAAAATAAGAGAGAAAAGGCATAAGTATGGCACCACAAAGTATAATAACAGTCCATAAAGCGATAAATATCAACATGAAAGCATGATGCAAAATGGACGTATCAACTCCCCCAAGCTTAGACCTTGCTTGTCCTCAAGCGAAAACCAAGATCCATAAACATGTCCACATGTTTAGGGAAGAAGGTGTCGATAAAACATAATACGGACATGAGGGCATCATGATCACACATAGAACAACAATACATCATAAAGATTCTTATGAGAAAGTAACAATTCCTTCACAAAGCAAAGCATGAAACAAAAACCTTACCAAGAAGTAGCCGACAACAGTCCATAGTCATTGAAGCAATTGCAATTTATCATATCATCAGAAAGAGTCAAATAAGAGCTTGTAAAGCAAATCCACATACTCAATCATCTCTTTTGTTTTCCACAATTGTTACAACTAACGTGGTACTCATGGCATCAAATTTCAGTTGGACACAGAGAAAGATAGGGGCTCATAATTTTGCCTCCCAACCATTTACCTCAAGGGTAATGTCAACAATAATAAAGATAAGTACTCATCTCCAAGTTGATATATGAATATAGATCTTTCCCAAGCACATGGCGTCACCAAGATGAAGACGGAATAGGGAGTTGGTGTTGATCACCAAGACTTTCACCAGGACAAAAGTAAAGGTACAAGATAGGCCCTTCACAGAGGGAAACAGCGGTTGTCATGCGCTTTTGAGGTTTGGATGCGTGTCCTCTTAGTGCGCAGGAACGTCACTTTATATTGCCTTCTGTGATAAAGAGCTTTATTATCCAGTCTGTCGCTTTTATGTCTTCCTCATCACAGGTTCGTATAAAGCTTATTTTCCACACACTAATAGATCATACATATTAGAGGGCAATTTTTATTGCTTGCACTGATGACGACTTACTTGAGGGATCTTATTCAATCCATAGGTAGGTATGGTGGACTCTCATGGAAAAACTGGGTTGGAGGTTTATGGATGCACAAGTAGTATCTCTACTTGGTGCGGGAGTTTTGGCTAATATGAGGTGGAATCAATCGTCACATGCTAAGGCCTTGTTTGGTACTAGTGCATTTTAGGGAAATCGTGGGGATTATCCCGGTCAAACCCCTCAATCCCCACACATCCCATAACACCATTTGGTTCTAGTGTATTTGACATGTTTCATCCCCACATTTCCCCTCAAATCCCCAAATTATAGTGCATTTTTCTCAATACCCAATACACTACCCCTACCTAGTGTATTGGGGATAAATGGGGATTTGAAGGGATTGGGTGAAGGTTGGGGTTTCACCCAATCCCTTGGGGGATTATCCCCACCAATCTCCTCAAAAACACTAGTACCAAACAAGGCCTAAGGGATCTCTAATCATATAACATTGTTTGGAATCAAGCAAACACAATTCATTATGTTGTCTTCCTTGTCCAACATCTACTTCTAAGCATATAATAGTTTGGTGAGTGCTCACAATTGTAAAAAGTGTGTAAGATGATATATTTATATGTGAACCTATCTTTCCTTATTACTTCTTATTAATTGCAACAATAACTGGGGTCCATGTTGGTCTATTCTCAACAAGTTTCAATCATCATACTTGTTATATGTGAAGCTATCACTTTCCATAAGATCATCTCATGATCTTTCATGCTATCGTTCTTTTCATACTTTTGATCACGGCACAAAACAAAGCCCTTGACTAAGATACTCTTTATTGTATAGCTGGCAAGCTCGAATACATCAGGGGAGACACAAGGCAAAAGACTCAAACTAAACACTAAAGACTTATTCCACTAAGAGAAGAAATAAAAACTGAAAAGGAAAGAACTAAAACAAAGGTAAAAGCAAAAGATATAAAGGTGATACGATACCAGGGCAACTCCCCCAAGCTTGGCAAAAGCCAAGGGGGTTGCCCATACCAATGCTTAGTTGTCTTCCTTTGGTGGTGGTGGAGGAGTTGTTGCCTTTGATTCCAAGAGAGGTATCAATCTTTGATTTATACCTTGGAGATCTGCGACATGGTTTTCCAGCAAAACAACTTCAAGAAAGGGAAATATTGCGAGCAAGAGTTGTTTCACAAAACCTCAGGAGTTCAATCAAGGATGGAGACAACACGTGGAGGAAGGGTTGGAGAAAATCCACTCCTTCAACGTCTTCAATGTTGAACATAGGTTGAACTTCCTCCCTAGCTTGGGTTTTCTCCTTAGCTTTGTCCCTGGCTTCCATGACTTCTACTCTTTTCAGATCAACATCTACTTCTTCATGAACTTGAGGGAGATTGTTCCCCCAACAGATTCCTGAGACATCTTTGCTCTAAATCTGCGGCAGACAACAGGCTCGAAACGAAAACACAAGAAAACTACGCGATACAGAGATCAAAACCCTCGGGCGTATATCTAATGATTTTTTCTGGACCAGAAGGAGTGCTCCGGAAGAAAACGGAGTCCGGGAGGCACACGAGGTGCCCACAAGCCCTATTGCCGCGACCAGGGGGAAGGCCGCGGCAACCAAGCTTGTGGCCGCCTCGTGCGCTCTACGAACTGCTTTTTATTTTTCTATTTTTCCATAAATTCCAAAACGGAGAAAAATTCCTACTGGAAAAGTTTCGGAGTCCAATTACTCACCGAAACACATACCTCTTCGTTTTCAGGGTCTGAAACGGGCTGATAAACATCCCTTTTGTACTCCTCTAGAGTTATGATATTGATGATATTGGTCTCAACATTTATGGGAGTACCAGAGATATAATGCTTGATTCTTTGCCCATTTACCCCTCTAGGAAAATTACCTTCCGTGTTATTGATTTTGATGGCACCAGAATGATATACTTCCTCGATAACGTTGGGACCTTCTCATTTAGAGAGAAGCTTGCCTGCGAAGAATCTTAAGCGAGAATTGTATAGCAGGACATAATCGCCTACATTGAACTCTCGTTTTTGTATTCTTTTATCGTGCCATCTCTTCACCTTTTCCTTGAACAACTTGGCATTCTCATATGCCTGAGCCCTCCATTCATCTAATGAGCTGATATCAAACAACCGCTTCTCACCGGCAAGTTTGAAATCGAAGTTGAGCTCTTTGATTGCCCAATAAGCTTTGTGTTCCAGCTCAAGAGGTAAATGACAGGCCTTACCATAAACCATTTTATATGGAGACATGCCCATGGGATTCTTATAAGCAGTCCTATAAGCCCATAGTGCATCGTCAAGTTTGCTAGACCAATTCTTTCGAGATCTATTGACAGTCTTTTGTAAGATCAATTTGATCTCCCTATTACTCAACTCCACTTGACCACTAGACTGAGGATGATAAGGAGATGCAACTCTATGGTTGACATCATACTTAGCGAGCATCTTGCGGAAAACACCATGAATGAACTGTGAACCGCCATCAGTCATCAGATATCTAGGGACTCCAAATCTTGGGAAAATGACTTCTTTAAGCATCTTAATAGAGGTGTGGTGATCAACATTTCTAGTGGGGATAGCTTCTACCCACTTAGTGACGTAATCCACAGCAACCAAGATGTGAGTATACTCATTGGAACTCGGGAAGGGTCCCATATAATAAAAGCCCCAGACATCAAATGGTTCAATGACAAGTGAATAGTTCATAGGCATTTCCTGACGCTTACTGATGTTCCCTATTCTTTGGCATTCGTCCCAAGACAAGACAAACTTACGGGCACCCTTGAAGAGAGTGGGCCAATAGAAACCAGATTGTAATAACTTATGAGCAGTTCTGTCTCCAGCATGGTGTCCTCCGTAGGCCTCGGAATGACACTTCTACAGGATCTGTCCCTGTTCATGTTCAGGCACACAACGTCTAATAACGCCATCTACTCCTTCCTTATAAAGGTGAGGATCATCCCAAAAGTAGTGTCTCAAATCAAAGAAGAATTTCTTCTTTTGCTGGTAGGTGAAACTGGGTGGTATGTATTTGGCTACGATATAGTTTGCGTAATCAGCATACCAAGGTGCATATGTGAAGTACGGATGACATTCAATTGCTCATCAGGAAAGCTGTCATCAATAGGTCGTGGGTCATCAAGGACATTCTCTAGCCTAGACAAGTTATCTGCTACAGGGTTATCAGCACCCTTTTGGTCAACAACGTGCAAATCAAATTCCTATAGCAGGAGAACCCATATAATTAACCTAGGTTTAGCGTCCTTCTTCTCCATAAGGTACTTAATAGCAGCGTGATCAGAGTGAATAATGACTTTGGAGTCAACTATATAAGATCTGAACTTTCACATGCAAACAAGACTTCTAAAAATTCCTTCTCCGTAGTGGCATAGTTTCTTTGGGCACTGTCTAGAGTTTTACTAGCGTAGTGAATGACATTCAACTTCTTGTCAACTCTTTGTCCTAGAACAACACCAACA
This sequence comes from Hordeum vulgare subsp. vulgare, assembly GCF_904849725.1. Lineage (NCBI taxonomy): Eukaryota > Viridiplantae > Streptophyta > Magnoliopsida > Poales > Poaceae > Hordeum > Hordeum vulgare. Next base: position 410,544,960 of record NC_058523.1, read on the forward strand.
GCATAATCATTAGCATCGCACATGATTTCCTTCTTAAGTATTTCGAAAGCTTCCTCACAATCCTCATCAAAAACAAAAGGAACATCCTTCTGCAAGAGGTTGGTAAGAGGCCTAGAAATCTTAGAGAAGTCTTTAATGAACCTTCTATAGAAACCAGCATGACCTAGGAAACTTCGTATACCTCTGATATCTGTGGGGCAAGGAATTTTCTCAATTGCATCAACCTTAGCCTTATCAACTTCAATGCCTTTCTCAGAGATTTTGTGTCCTAAGACGATGCCTTCATTAACCATGAAGTGGCACTTCTCCCAGTACAAGATGAGGTTGGTATCTTTGCAACTCTGTAAGACTCGATCAAGGTTGCTGAGGCAATCGTCAAAGGAAGAACCGTAAACAGAGAAATCATCCATGAAAACCTCAACAATCTTTTCACAAAAGTCACAGAATATATCCATCATACATCTTTGAAAGGTGGCAGGTGCATTGCATAAGCCAAAAGGCATACGTCTATAAGCAAAGGTATCGAAGGGGAAGGTGAAAGTGGTTTTCTCCTGATCAGATTGTGCAACAGGTATTTGCGAGAAACCTGAATAACCGTCTAGAAACAGAAGTATGTGTGTTTAGATAGCCTTTCTAGCATTTGGTCGATAAACGGCAAAGGATAATGGTCTTTCCTTGTTGCCTTGTTCAGTTTCCGGAAGTCTATCACCATCCTATAGCCAGTAATAATCCTCTGTGGGATTGGTTCATTCTTATCATTAGGAACGACTGTGATACCTCCCTTCTTAGGTACGCAATGTATCGGACTTACCCAATCACTATGAGCAACAGGATAAATGATTCCTGCTTCCAGAAGCTTTAATATTTCTTTTCTCACAACCTCTTTCATTCTTGGATTTAATCTCCGTTGATGATCAACAACTGGCTTAGAATCAGGATCGGTTTTAATGTTGTGCTGACATAGAGTGGGACTAATACCCTTAAGATCATCAAGAGTATATCCAATAGCAGCACGGTGCTTCCTCAAAGTTTTTAATAACTTCTTCTCTTCGTGATTCGAGAGGTGAGCACTAATAATAACAGGATATATCTCCTTCTCATCAAGATAGGCATACTTAAGAGTATCTGGTAACTGTTTTAGCTCGAACACAGGATCACCCTTTGGTGGGGGAGGATCCCCAAGCAGTTCAACATGCAGATTATTCTTGAGAATAGGATATTGTTCTAAAACAATTTTATCTATCTCATCTCTTTCATCCATATGCATATCATTTTCATGCTCAAGCAGATATTGCTCTAAAGGATCCGTAGGAGGTATGGCAATAGAGGCAAGAGCAATGATTTCATCCCTACCAGACGACTCTTTTTCATGAGTTGTCTTCCAAACTTGGAGAAGTTAAATTCATGAGACACACCCTCGAAACTAACAATGCCAGTCTGTTTAACGGAATTAATATGAGCATTGACAGTGTTGAGAAAGGGTCTACCAAATATGATGGGACAAAAGCTATCTTGTGCAGTAGCAAGGACGAGGAAATCAGTAGGATACTTCGTCTTACCACACAGGACTTCTACGTCTCTCACAATTCCCACAAGGCACATAGTGTCTCTATTAACTAGCGTAATAGTGACATCAATGGGTTCTAACTCAGCAGGTGCATTCTCATCTTTGATTTCATCATATAGGGACCGGGGTATTACACTAACACTAGCACCCATATCACATAAACCATGATAACAGTGATCTCCTATCTTGACAGAAACAACGGGCAGGCCAACTACATGTCCGTACTTGTCTTTCGCGTGAGGTTTAGCAATTCTAGCGGAGTCCTCATAGAATTTAATAGCATGCCCATCTATGTCTTCATCTGAGAGATCTTTGATAATAGAAACACTAGGTTCAACTCTAATTTCCTCAAGGGGTGCAAGTGGTCTAATGTAACCCCTACGTATCATAGATGGAGCTTTAGAATAACCCTTTTTCCTAGCAGGATGAGGTAGTTTCTCAGTGTAGGCACAAGGAACAATAGGATCACTAAAGGCAATGACTTTCTCTTCAACTAGATTGGGTTTAACTATGTTGACTTCTACAGGAGGATGATACTTAAACCACTTCTCTTTGGGAAGATCAATATGAGCAGCAAAAGATTCACATAGAGAAGCTACTATCTCAGAGTCAAGTCCATACTTAGCGCTAAAATCTCTAGAAGTGTTTGTTTCAACAAAAGATTTAACACAATCAAACTGGAAATTCATACCTGACTCCTTTCATTCTTCAAGCTCCCAATATTTAGAGTTACGTTTGATTCTTTCCAATAAATTCCACTTGTGGTCAATATCCTTCTTGATAAAAGAGCCGGTATAAGAAGTGTCAAGCATGGTACGATCTTCATGAGAAAGCCGAGCATAAAAGTTTTGGGTGATAATTTCTCTCGAGAGCTCATGATTGGGGCATGAATATAGCATTGATTTAAGCCTCCCCAAGCTTGAGCTATGCTTTCCCTGTCACGAGGCCAAAAGTTATAAATGTAATTCTGATCACGATGTACTAAATGCATATGATAAAACTTTTGATGAAATTCCAATTTCAACCGATTGTAGTCCCATGATACAGTATCATCACATATCCTATACCATGTCAACGCCTTATCCTTCAAAGATAAAGGAAAGACTTTCTTCTTTACCTCATCCTCGGGCAAACCTGCAAGCTTAAATAAACCATAAACTTCATCTACATAGATTAGATGAAAGTCTAGATGTGATGATCCATCTCCTGTAAAAGGATTAGCCAGTAGTTTCTCAAGCATACCCGAAGGAATTTCATAAAAGATATTTTCAGTAGGTACCTTAGGTTGAGGACCAACCCCTCGTGCTTCCGTTCATGCGAACATACCCCGAAAAAATTCCTCAAAGGAACAGTTTCCATAGTGACAAGTGACAATAAATTTCAGCACAGTATATAAATGTTTCCTTACCAAATTCCACTTACCAAAGGCGCTTCCCTCCCCGGCAACGGCGCCAGAAAAGATTCTTCATGACCCACAAGTATAGGGGATCAATCGTAGTCCTTTCGATAAGTAAGAGTGTCGAACCCAACGAGGAGCAGAAAGCTCTGATAAACGGTTTTCAGCAAGGTAATAACTGCAAGCACTGAAAGTAGCGGTAACAAGTGATGGTGTAGTGAGGTGAAACGTAGCAGGTGAAAAGTAACAAGTAACAAGTAGTGGAAACGGTGCAGCAAAGTGGCCCGATCCCTTTTGTAGTAAGGGACAAGCCTGAACAAAGTGTTATAAGAGGAAAAACGCTCCCAAGGACACACGGGAATTTTTGTCATGCTAGTTTCATCATGTTCATGTGATTCGCGTTCGTTGCTTTGATAGTTTGATATGTGGGTGGACTGGCGCTTGGGTACTGTCCTTACTTGGACAAGCATCCCACTTATGATTAACCCCTCTCGCAAGCATCCGCAACTACGAAAGAAGAATTAAGACAATGTCTAACCATAGCATTAAACTAGTGGATCCAAATCAGCCCCTTACGAAGCAACGCAAAGACTGGGTTTAAGCTTCTGTCACTCTAGCAACCCATCATCTACTTACTACTCCCCAATGCCTTCCTCTAGGCCCAAATATGGTGAAGTGTTATGTAGTCGACGTTCACATAACCCCACTAGAGTAAAATACAACATACAACAGATCAAAATACCGAACGAATACAAAATTCACATGACTACTATTAGCATGACTTATCCCATGTCCTCAGGAACGAAAGTAACTACTCACAAAGCATAATCGTAATCATGATCAGAGGTGTAATGAGTAGCATCAAGGATCTGAACACAAACTCTTCCACCAAGTAATCCAACTAGCATCAACTACAAAGAGTAATCAACACTACTAGCAACCTTACAAGTACCAATCGGAGTCGCGAGACGGAGATTGGTTACAAGAGATGAACTAGGGTTTGGAGAGGAGATGGTGCTGATGAAGATGTTGATGGAGATGACTCCCCTCCGACGAGAGGAGTGTTGGTGATCACGATGGCGACGATTTCCCCCTCCGGGAGGGAAGTTTCCCCGGCAGGATCATCCTGCCAGAGCTCTAGATTGGTTTTGCTCAAGTTCCGCCTCGTGGCGGCGGAGAATCCACGAAAAAGCTCCACCCTGATTTTTTTTGGACGAAACCCTTCATATAGCAAAAGAGGGGGGCCAGTGGGCCACCAGGGTGCCCACAAGCCCTGTTGTCGCGGCCAGGGGGGCAGGCCGCGACCACCAGGCTTGTGGGCCCCTGGCAGCTCCCCTCTGACACTTTTTCGCCCAGTATTTTTTATATATTCCCCAAAAATTCCATGTTGATTTTCAGGGCATTTGGAGTTGCGCAAAATAGAGGACTTGGACTTGCTCCTTTCCAGTCCAGAATTCAAGCTGCCGGTATTCTCCCTCTTCAAATAAGCCTTGCAAAATAAGAGAGAAAAGGCATAAGTATGGCACCACAAGTATAATAACAGTCCACAAAGTGATAAATATCAACATGAGAGCATGATGCAAAATGGACGTATCAACACCCAAAATCATAATGGGGGTTATACGGGAGCGCTGCAGCCACTGCCTGAATAGTTGCCTCATGGAGACGAGCAGCCTTTGCCTCCCTCTCATACTCCTGTGCCTCTCCTCTGGTTATGTAATATCTCCATTTTACCTGAAAGTCAAAGAAGGCAGGAGCAGGAAGGGTAATATGGAAAACACGCTGCCGGTTAAATATCAAACGGTATAGGAGGGATTCATCATCCCTCTCAAGGAACTGGTAGCGTGTCAAAGCGACGCGGTCAAGGAAAGCTGTATGGAGCGGGGGATCTCCTTCGCAAATGGGTACTCCAAGAAAATTTGCTATGCGGGTGGCATAGATCCCACCGAAGAAATCCCCTTCATTAGCATTCTTATTCAACCTCCTTGCTATTATAGCTCCCATGTTGAAACTCTTGTCACCCATCACTGCGCTCTTAAGGATACTAAGGTTGGGTGCGCAGAGGTGACAATCCTCAATCTTGCCATTAATGCATCTGCCTATGAAGAGGGCAAAGTAATGCAAGGCAGGAAAATGAATACTCACCATGGTAGCTTGCGTAATGTCTCTAGTTTCTCCAACAGTAATACCAGAGAAAAAAAATCTCTAACCGAAGATTTAGGAGGATCATTGAGGCTACCCTAAATAGGTATTTTGCAAATTCTATTAAAATCCTCTAAATCCATGGTTTACGATTTATCGTAGAGATCAAACAGTACCGAAGTGTCACGGCCAACTGAAAATTTGAATCTACGAACAAAAGAGGCCGTGAGAGCAACATACTGTTCACATTTATTAGAGATGAATTCTTCGAGTCCGACGTTGCGAACAAGTGCATCAAACTCGTCTTTGAAACCTGCCTCAATCATAAATTCATCAGAAATCCATTCACATGGTTGTACCTGCACGTCCCTTTGTTGGTAAAAATCAGGCTCCCGAATCGCAAGACGGGGACCTCTCTTGCTTGAGGAACCACCATGATAGTTTCTCCTGAACATCTTCCTTCTCTGAAATTTTCAGTGACCCAAAGGAAAAATGAACAAGGCTCAATAAAATAGTAGCAACTACTCCCACAAGTGCCTAGAGGCCATATTACGCATCAAAACTACTTAGGACCAGCTAAAATTAGCATGCAAAGCTCAAGAACATGGTCACTGCTACTGCAACAAAAGACCTTCCAACGGCGCCAGAAACGTGCTGCGGCACCAGGAATCCTTTTGCTACAACTACGCCTTAAGGGACTTCCTAGGCAAATATGCAAAGGATTCCCCCCGTGGCCTTGGAGCCTTGCGTTGGTGTTCCCTCGAAGCGGAAAGGGTGATGTAGCACAGCGGTGGTAAGTATTTCCCTCAGTTTCAGAACCAAGGTATCGATCCAGTGAAGGAGTATCACAAGTGCATGCACAAACACAAAAAGCTTGCTCCCAATGCTATGAAGGGGTTGTCAATCCCTTATAGATTGTTCGCCAAGTGAGAACTGAAAGCAACAAAGTAACAAAGCAAAGTAAAAGCAAAAGTGGAAACGATAGGTGTGAATAGACCCGTGGGTCGTAGTGTTTACTAGTGGCTTCTCTCATGAAAGCAAGTACACGGTGGGTGAACAAATTACTGTCCAGCAATTGATAGAACTGCGCAAAGTCGTGACGTCATCTATGGCAATGATTATATCTATCGGCATCACATCCAAAACAAGTAGACCGATACTTTCTGCATCTACTACTTTTACTCCACACGTCGACCGCTATCCATCATGCATCTAGTGTATTAAGTCCAAAAGAATAGAGTAACGCCTTAAGAAAGATGACATGATGTTGATGGACAATCTCATATCTACGACAAAGCCCACCTTGTTACCCTTGATGGCAACTACACGATGTGTGCCTTGCTGCCCCTACTGTCACTGGGAAAGGTCACCACACGGTAAGAACCCAAAACCAAGCACTTCTCCCATTGCAAGAATCATAGATCTAATTGGCCAAACAAAACCCAAGACTCGGAGAGACTTACAAGGATATCAAATCATGCATATAAGAAATCAGCAAAGACTCAAATATATATCATAGATAATTTGATCACAAATCCACAATTCATCGAATCTCGACAAACACACCGCCAAAGAGGATTACATCGGATAGATCTCCATGAAGATCATGGATAACTTTGTATTGAAGATCCAAGCGAGAGAAGAAGCCATCTAGCTACTAACTACGGACCCGTAGATCTGAAGTGAACTACTCACGAATCATTGGAGGGGCGATGATGTTGATGTAGAAGCCCTCCAACTCCAAAGTCCCCTCCGGCAGGGCTCCAGGAAGGGTCTCCAGATGAGATCTCGCAGAAACGGAAGCTTGCTGCGGCGGAAAAGTATTTTCGTGGATCCCATGATTTTTGTCTGTATTTTAGGGAATATATAGGCGAAGGAGCTAGGTCAGGGGGCGCCAGGGAGGCCACAAGCCTGCCATCCGCCGCCCCCTGCTGGCGGATAGGGGGCTTGTGGGCTCCCTGTAGCCCTCCTGGCTTGGCCCACAAGCCCCCTGATCTTCTTCCGTTTGGGAAATATTTATTTCGGGGATTTTATTCCCTTTGGACTCCATTCCGAAATCAGATCTGAAAAGAGCCAAAAACACAGAAAATACAAGAACTGGCACTTGGCACTGAATTAATAAGTTAGTCCCAAAAAAGATATAAAAGGTACATAAAACATCCAAAGATGACAAGATAATAGCATGAAACCATCAAAAATTATAGATACGTTTGAGATGTATCAAGCATCCCCAAGCTTAACTCCTGCTCGTCCTCGAGTAGGGAAGTGATAAAGAATGAATTTTTGATGCTTTCATGCTACCTAGCATAGATGTCCTTTGTAACTCCTCTTATGTGACGTGAATGTTCAGATCCATTAGATTCAAAACAATAGTTTGCTATTGACATGGAAACAATAATAATTCAAGCAAACTAGCAAGGTAATCATGAACTTTCAAAATAACAAGGCCAAAAGAAAGTTATCCCTACAAAAGCATATAGTCTGGCTATGCTCTATCATCACTGCACAACGAATTTAAATCATGCACAACCCCGGTATTGGACAAGTAATTGTTTCACACCTTTACTTTCTCAAACCTTTTCAACTCTCACGCAATACATGAGTGTGAGCCATGGTTTTAGCACTATAAGTGGTGTGAAGTGTGGTGGAGGTTGCAAGACAAAAAAGGAGAAGATGATCACATTAACTAGGCATATCAATGAGCTATGAAGATGCTCATCAATAGATATCAATGTGAATGAGTAGGGATTGCCATACAAATGATGCACTAGAGCTAAGAGTATGTGAAAGCTCTTAAAGAAAACTAGTGGGTGTGCATACAACTTGCTTGCTCACGAAGACCTAAGGCAATTTTGAGGAAGCCTATCATTGGAATATACAAGCCAAGTTATATAATGAAAATTTTCCACTAGCTATATGGTGGTGACAAAACGATAGACTCTCAATCATGAAGATCATGGTGCTTAATATGCACAAGTGTGGAAAGGTGGTAGCATTGTCCCTTCTCTCTTTTTCTCTCATTTATTTTCTCACATGGAACAATGATCTATTAATGATGATCATCACACTTACTACTCAAAACTTAGAGCAATGATGACTCTATATGGAATGCCTTCGGTAGTGTACCGTGACAATGATCTAGCATGGCATAGACATTAATGGAAACATCATGCTAGCTATCTTACGATCATGCAATGGCAATGTAGACGTGGTGGCACATGTCATGGTGGTAGTTGCATGGCAATATATCTTGGAATGACTTTGAAAAAGCCATAGTAGGTAGGTATGGTGGCTGTTTTGAGGGAGGCTAATGGTGGGTTTTGTGCACCGGCGAAAGTTGCACGGCACTAAAGAAGATAGTGATGGTGGAAGGTGAAAGTGCATCTAAACCATGGACTCAACATTAGTCATGAAGAACTCATATACTTGTTGCAAAAGTTTTATTAGTAATCGAAACAAAGCATTCAACGCAAACTCATAGGGGAAGGGTTGGTAGGTATAAACCATCGCGCGATCCCGACCGCCACACAAAGGATGACAATCAAAAGACTAATCATGCTCAGACTTCATCACATAGCGGTTCACCATACGTGCATGCTATGGGAATCACTAAATTCAACACAAGTATTTCTAGATCCACAAAACCTTACTAGCATAACTTCAATATTACCACAACCATATCTCAAAACTAATTGAGAGGAATCAAACTTCTCTAACTATTCAATGCGCATGAAGGTGGAAGTTTTCGTATCCCTTTGGATAACTACCCCTTTTGAGACTACTTTCAAAGCATAGATCAACTACCAAGCCACGCACCGCTGTGCTCTAAAAGATATAAGTGAAGCACATAAGAGCAAAAGTATCTAGCTCAAAAGATAAAAGTGAAGCACATGTGAGCTGAATTGTCTACCAAAGGATATAAGTGAAGCTCGACAAAATCACGGTGAGTGCATGTCTCTCTCTCTCTAGGTGTGCAGCAAGGATGATTGTGACACAACAAAAATAAAAGACTCCTACGATACAATACGCTCCAAGCAAAAACACATAGCATGTGGTGAATAAAAATATAGCCCCAAGTAACGTTACTGATGGATTGAAGATGAGAGAGGTGATGCCTTCCCGGGCATCCCCAAGCTTAGGCTTTTACGACATCCTTGAATCTCTTGGGGTGCCTTGGGAATCCCCAAGATTGATCTCTTGCCACTCTTTATCTTTT